>NW_028321890.1:37865220-38167856 GCF_036245765.1 Copidosoma floridanum
TAGAAGATTAGATTTTGTACAGTGTAGTATGTTAAAATAAGAATTATAAAGACGTTTTGCTACATTATAGGATCGTTTATAGAACAGTGGCACTGATTGTCTTGCCGATCCCAACTGCTAAATCATAATTTGACGTAATTACATCTATAAATCGAATTATCGATGTACGAAACTTTTTTCTTGTTTTGGAAAATACTCGTATATTTGTTAGTATAATCATTGCCGCTTGCTTAAAAATGTGATTGCCAGTACTAAAATTTCATGAATCATGGCAAGGCTCTCAATTCGATCTAGAAATATTAAAAAACTCAGACTTTGCAAGGACAGCAAGCAGCTGGACTATTCGCTCCGAGCCGATGCAGAGGTTGCGCCCCCTCTAGCCAAAATCAGGCAAAATTTCTTGCATGTAAACAAACGGCTTAGAGCACATATACATGCGTACAGCTGCTTGTGATTGGCACTTGGCAGGCTAGAGAGAGAACGACGATCCTCTCCTGCTGTCTTATTCAGCCAATCACAAGCAGCTATACGCATGTATATATGTTCTAAACCGTTTGTTTACATGCAAGAAATTTTGCCTGATTTTGGCTAGAGGGGGCGCAACCTCTGTATCGGCTCGGAGCGAATAGTGTGTGGAACTAAGTACGTTTAAATTTCCAATTTCTAATACGACTAAAATATATGATATACTCTAATGAACCATTTGACAAGATTGTAGTTTTCATGAACTTTTATTTTGTCATTAAAATTATCAGCCTTAAAAAACTATTGGTTTACTGATTGGTTGTTGTAAACGTGTAAGCCATTCGGAAAACTTGTTAAAAGTCGAACAAAAGCTTGAGCAATACAGTCTCATTAGTAAACGCGTTTTTTTCCTCGAGCAACGTGTACTAATTTCTTAATTCTATAACGTTTATCAAACTATGCCAGCAGTTGTTGATGCGATGCAATCTCTGCCCCGAAGAGCTCTGCATGTGCCTGTGTCCTCGAGCTGGTTTACGTTATTGGTTTTGCCTTCGGCACTTTGCTAAGGCTACTTTAGGTACTACTTTATGTTACACTGGCTCAATCTGATGTAGACCCGATGCAACCTACGAGGTTGGTCTCTCACTAACAGTAAATTTTAACGTTTTTTACTGCCTCGTGCTATATGCCTTGTGACGGTGATATCGTGAGAGTATGCACGATTATCGAATATAACTTTACAGATTTGCAAAGACCTTAGAGATTTGAAATGATTTTTTTTTGTACCCATAGAGTGATTTATTACAACATTATGTCGTGTGGCTTTCGTGCTAAAATTTTTCACACACACAGTTAAACAGTTCCGCCAATAGCGTGCGTAATGAAATATATAATACTTACATTATTAATTCATAGTTTAAACTTACACTAGTAGGTTACGCACTTATAAGAAGCGAATGTGAAATCTCAGATTACATGAAGGGTTGAACATGCGATACAAGACTTTCTTTATCTCCTCCGTGTAGTGTATAAATATTTCTTTTATTGCCAACTCGACCAGAAGTTGGTACATTGAGCAAAAGTGCTACTTTTGGTCGAAGTAGGCAACCAATTAATTATTAGCTCCCATAGCTTCACTCAAAAATGATTATTTGAGAAATGTATAAATAAAGAAACTTGTTTTTGTACATAACGCAACGTAAAATTGAAATCACGCAAAGATTTGCATTTGTTGTACTGTATTTGTGACACGTTATTAATTAGATTAATTAGAGCTATTTTACATCGTATGTATGTTCTTGACTACGTTTGTATGAAAATTAAGCCTAAAATCCGTACAGGCGAGATCTGCCGATTATTATGTAGTTTTCAAAGTGTTTTTGGAGCGCTCTGTGTGTGAAAAGTCTCGAATGGCTGAGCATTAATGACTGTGTGTAAGAATTTCGCTGAATTCTGGAAAAAAATTTAATCAACACAACAATGTTATTCAATAAATAAAATATTTTCAAACAAACATTACATAGCCTTACACTATATCATCTCCCATTTTGGACATAAAAAATTTGATAATATTGACATGAAATTCTTCTTGTTTGAATTAGTAATAATAATAGGTGAGCTAATAAAATAGAAAAGTTGATCCACTTGAACGCGACATCCCGATCGTCGAATCACGATTCCTAGCAAGGTTTGCCGCAGGAATTCTCGCAACATCAGTATTTCGCGATAGTGCGCTATTGGACTCGAAAATAATGCCTGACGGGACTTGCGTTTACCCTTTGCTTCTTTAAATTAACTAGTAAAATACAAGCTTTTTGCGATACGAGAGCCGTGCGGTGGCAGTACACCCTACTTTTACTTTATTACTTTTTACGCTCTACTCTTTTTCTTTTTCATACCGTAATTCGAATAATTTCTAGAAGAGTCTATGCCATCATCTGTTGAAAGATAAACATTGAAGTTCCTCTAATTACTCTTTACATTTTATTTACGCAGCAGTTTACTAGTAATTTATATACGTGCGCACTTACCGATTACAGTGGAATTTTACGATTAGTGAGCCATTCCTAGAAAAATCATTCGTTATAATTATGGCCCTGAAAAAATACAAATCAAGTTTTTGCAAGATTTTTAAACTAATTTTACTTTTTTCGTGCTTTTATGCGACGAATAAAAAAAAAAAAAAAGCGAGAACATCCTAAAAAGCCGGTGTGGCACGTCTCTATTTAGACATTTTGTAAATCATGAAAATAATTATCATGAAAAAATTTGATAATTTCATTTAATTTATCCAACAAGGGACTGGTCTGACATAATAAAAAAAGCTTTTCAATGTGACTTGTTGAGTCAAAAAAAAAAAAAAAAAAAATTGAATAAATCATCTAGATTTTTTCAGAGACTGAATTTTGGCGATCGAACAAATTTATTTGCATCTGCTGTTCACAAAAAGGTTTTTCGACTAACAAAGACCGAATTGAATTTGTCTTTTAAAAAGCTATCGTCGACAAAGGTGACTTTTAACTCAAATTGTCCATCGTTTTTTATTGAAATTAAAAAAAAAAAAGATATATCTATCTACAATACTTAAATGTCATAATTAATATTAGAAAAAAAACAAATTGATAATGAACGACAACTATAAACTTTTAAATATTTTGAGAACAAAGAAAACATTATCTGGAAAGCCTTTTTTGTCTACTTTATCTTACGCGTATTTCAATACAATATGTCACTGTATACTCTGTAGAAAAAAGTCAATTTTTTTGGGTAAATTTTTTCATAGAATTGTAAGAATCATCATTTCGAAAACTATACACCAGATAAGCATGACTAATTTGCGAAAGGCTATAACTCCAAAATGATAAGAAGTTAAGCGTAATCTACTGATACGATTTTTCAAAACTACGACCTTTCGGATAAAAATCCGATTTATTGTTTTCGGAAAAACACAATTATACATTTTAATGACGCGCCTGACCAAAAACATTAAAAAAACGTCCGCGGCGATCACCAAAATTACGAAAATCGGTATGGACGTGATTGAAAGGGCCAAGAGGACAAAAGTTTCATCGCGGCCTCACGTGATTCGCCGAGCAACGCAAATTCAGCCTATCGCGATTGTGCGTGACGTCAAAAAAATTTTGCCAATCAATCAGTACCCAAAATTATTCAAAGCGTACACTTATACATTCACCGGACGGCTTCCAGGGGCTTTGGATTCCATAAACAGCTAACGTACCCTCCGAATCGAATAGAAAAATGTTTTTCTCCGGCCTCGCGGATACACCGATCTGTGGGAAAATTTTTTTCACTCGACAAAGTTATATACTCATCACGATTTCAAATCTCGTTCGATGTACGTATTATGTATACATACCGGTTTTTCGAACCCATCGGGCCTCTGTTTTTCATCACGCGGCCGGAGTTGGACGAATTGTGCCATTGAGGAGGGTTCGAAATAGTCGACTCATCGCGTACACGTGTTACAAATCCTGCGTTTGAAAATTTTTATTTTCTCGAATCCATTGCGCCAGACACAAAAACGTATTGTACGCGTCCTTATGCCCACCTTGTTACATATTATTGTGACCTGGAAAAATTAATGATGCGAGCAGTGCCCGGGAAAACCGCTTTTTGTAAATATGTTAGCAGGTGAATACTTTCACTTGCTTGTTGACATCATTGTACAGAAGTTATCGAGCCTGTAACGATAGACGGCGAAAGTGATTTTAAAATGTAACTGCTGGTATACTCATTTGTATAGTCAAATCAGGGCTGAATTGCTTGTTCAGTTCGATATTACCTTCCTCTACTGAGATATGTTACAATTTCATTCTACTAATGTGTAGTTTTGAACATAAAAAGAAAAAAGAAAAAAAAAGTATAGCTGATGAAAAATGAAAACTGAGAAACGATGGCAGTGTCGAGTGTGGCAACTGCAAGGCCATTCCCAACGCACTTTTTGATTTTCGAACAATTCGACTTCCATAGACAACCCAATTACACAATATTGGTATAAATAGGTTTCCTCATCGAATCTCCACCTGCAGGGCACATCCGAGAGTTGCCTACAAAATAGCGCCCGAGGGTCTTACTTATAAATATATATATGTATAGACGCGCACCAGTTTCGTGTATTATTTTTCCCAACTTGGGCACTTTCTACGGACTTGGATGACTTGGATCTTTTATTGTGTCCTCGCTCGTAATGATGTATAAAAGAAGATTGTTGCTCAAAACTGTAGTGCCCCGTATCCAACTTAGGGCCCCATCATCTGATCCTCCTTTGCTCGGAAATGTTGCAACGAAAACTGTACTAGATTACATATGTTACCGTTCTAAGAGAAATTTCTAAATTTTTTATTTATTTTTTTTTCATTTTCTCGTCAGTTATTATACGAAGTTGATGGCTATATTATTTTCACGCTGAAAAACATGCGCTATCCTAATTGTTGGCTTATTTGGTCTCTTGTAACCAGTAATGATAATAACTAATGGCTTTAACCATATTGTCAAGATAGTAAAAAAAGTTGATCATTAGAGGGAAAAAACAAAGAATTATCACTTGTTCTTCTAACAATAAATGTCCGTGAAATACTTGAGCGATGTCGCGAGCTTTCAAACGGTTTCTTTTCGTTCATAGAGAAATTTTTGTAAAAATACACTCAGGTTGGAAAAAACGCGCGTGTTGAGATTAAAACGTATGAGGGTCGCGTAAATGAATAATACGAATCGAAGGTAACACTGGAATTCTGAAGATGTCCAATTGAAGACGCACTGCACAAGTGGCACTTGTCGACGCCGAGGCACTCGATTCGATAATATCTGCGAATTTTTTCGTCCTATCTTGGGCTACACTTTTTTGAAAGTAGACAATGAGAAAATACGCGCGGAATGCAATGTTTACAAACACTCGAGTGCCTTATCACGAATGCCGCGAGACATTTAAAATACCTAGAATTGTAAAAAGTACAATTAAGAGGGTTATCGGTGGAATTTGTTTTTTCAGAACGAGTCTTTCGAAAAATCGGTACGCAACAATTGCATCATTCAAAATAACATATACGTGCAAATTTCGGGAACTTGAGAGTCAGGATTTTTAAGAAATGAAATCGAACAATTTTCCGCTCGTACGCGTATTCACATTGTTATTTTCACGTACAGAAGACATCGTGAATTCGTTGCTACAATCACGTTTTAAGAAGTTTGGTTAATTTTTTCTTTTCTTTTTTTTTTCGCATCGGTAGGAAAAGTAATGCAATTGCAATTAAAATGCTCGCGCTGCACTTTACCGAGATTACAACGTCATCGTTGTAAAAAGAGACATTACTTTGGCACGTAGTGTTATTTTTATTTTACCCTCGGTGAACACAGGTGATTTGTTAATTATCATACATTTATACGCATAAAAAAATATATTCGTATACATTTAAGCCTGAAAATTATATTTGGAGGCCAAGTTGTCCAATAACACCCTGAAATCATTATATAGACCAGCCATGTCTATATACTTGTATAATAAGCCTTACACATTTTCCTACAAATCTCAAACTACCTATTGCTGATCCACTCCTCAAACATCAAGAAATTCGTGTGTGGCCACTTAAATTGTAGTTTTCTTTGATGAAAATTATAACGAAGTAAGCATTTAATTTCCTGGTTGTCCTGTAAACTACAGCAACCACCATACCAGAACTTCCATGAATCTTTGACTGAACGTAAAAAGAAAAAAAAAAAAAAAAAAAACTCCAAAGTGCTGTTTGCTCATAGACCGTAGGTATAGGTACAGGTGTGCGCGATCTGCATACGCGCGGGTACGGGTGAAACATCCTGCCTCCGAGAGCCGCAGAAAAAAAGACCCATGTGGAATTTCGTACGGAAACGAACGTAACGTCCGCGGCGTGGTGGCTGTAGCCGAAGCACCGGGTGATTGACCGGATCGCATATTTTCGCCTCATTTCGTATCTCACGCGTCGTCGTGTCGTTGCACCGGGCCACACACCCAACCGATGATGATTAGTTGTACACTGTTTGCCCCGTACTCGCTCGTGTGTAAGTATCGTCTTGCCGGCTTATTACTATACCGAGCTATTTTTTCGTCTAAGAAAGCGCAAGTACACGCGCTCACTTATCGCACGCTCGTGATGATGGATGCCTCGATGAATTCATTGTTAACTCCGGCCAGACAACACAAATGCACGATGAGCGTGAACTTTGATATTTTTATCCGCAAGCTCCGTTGCTCGTTTTCACGCTTTTGCGAATACTCTGCGTGTACGTGCTTTCTTCTCAACGAGATAATTCGTCCCGAGTGCCGATTTACCGATCAGCCCTGGTTCATTTCAAGGAGTTTGTTAAACCATGTATTACCTCACCGCAGGCACTACATTGTCATTACCTCCCTGTACGTATGGATATAATTTTTTTTTTTTTTTTTTTTTTTTTTTTGCGTAAATTGCTATGATATATCGTAAATGGTTGATTACAGTACAAATAATATGTGCAGGACTTTACAGTGCTGTGATTCGGAAATAATTGAGCGTACCGTATAATATGTATTTCATATATATTACTGTAAAATTACGTGTTAAATTTGTTTTCAAGTATTAAATGAAAGGACGTTTTTTCCTAATTCATTGGCAATTAAAAAAAAAAAAAAAGTGCATGTACATGGGAGTGAAAAGGCGTGAATAGAGATCTCAAAAAAACCTCGACAATGTTGTAAAATAATTTTTATAGAACAAACATATTACATACTAGTCATGAAATCCCAAACATTGATAGCTCGTGAGTTAAAGACGCGTAATGATTCAAATGCTTATTGAAGCTATGATAGCGGCCAAGAAATCAAAACATGCTTTTCAATTACAATTTCTTGCATCACAATGCATATATCATTATGTACGTACTTGCTGAGATTTTACATCAAGTTGGATTTATTTATGGCTCGTTACCCTAAACAACAATTGGAATAAAAATATCGCGTGTACGAAGGCGTAAATAGTTTTCAACGCAAACACGATGCGTTGCACAAGTTCTTGCACTGTTGTGATTCTATTTCTGTTGAGTGACTGTCTCGTTACGATAAAAAATGAAAAGCTCTCGACGTTTGTTCTTCAAAAATCATAATTTCTTGGGAAAAAATTGAATAAGCAAAAAGGTTAACTTGTTTTACATAACGCGTCTCTCGTACTTGTCACGTCGATCGAAATTTTTTCAAGATACCTAAAAAATTTTATTCGTCATACTTTATCAAAAAAAAAAAAAAAAAAAAAAAAAGAAAGTAAGTGCGAAAAATTTACACTGCTATTACAAAGTCAGTGCACAGATAAGCTATTTGAAGTTCAAATAGCAAGTTTATTCATTATAACTCTGTACTCTTTTATCGGACCCTAATTAACATTTTTCACATGTGCGTCAACTATCATTCATATCGCACATTCGCGCCACTTGGTAACGAATTGATATTTTTTTTTTTCTATACAAACATCGGTATCATCGAGATTGAGTCCATTTTACATATTGAAAATTTAATCTTGACGATGGAGAAACTTTGACTTGATCGTGCAAAACAAAGCCAAACATATACCTAATCGGTGAAGTGAGAAAAAAACCTAGTAAAGATGTACACACCCGGAAGGTAAAAAACGATCATCGCCATTCTATTTGAAATACTTAGCAATGGCAGCTAAACAATTCAGCCAAGAGGCAAAAGAGATAAATTTTAGTTGCGGCGTAGTGTTGGCTGGCATAACTTGCGCGTCAAACAAAAAAAAACAATTACGCGCTTTGATTTATCTTACCTGTATACGAGAGTACCTACACCCCGCACTAACGATCGCGTCGGGGTGAGGTGCTTTGAACCAATTGCCGTTTAGAAAATCATCAGCAAAAGTGTAAGAAACCTAGTTTTTCTCGTTTACCAGTGTATCAAAGTTTGTCATCGTAAAAAAGTTTTTTTTTACTTTCCAATAATTTTTAAAATCATTAAAGTATCAAATGCCTACAAATAAATAGTCTCAGAGTCAGCGATCGTTGTTGTAACCGACGTGTGCATTGATGTTGAAGAATTTCGTTGTATTTGTAATATTTTGCACACGAGTGAATCACGATTGTTCAGAGGTAATAATATATGCGTCACACAAACAAAATATTTTCGAATCTTACAACATGTTTGTATACGAGCTACACGGCATCGTGACGATCACTACCGGTATCGTTGAAAATCACACGCCCATAGACTGTCGCGCGGCTCATAAAGTCTATACTAGAAGGGAAAACCAAAGAGTCAGCAAAGATTGAAATTTCGTCAACTTGTTAGTAGAGTTGCACATTTACGCGCCAAACGCAACTAATTATCCGGTAAAAACGTGGCACCGACTGCAAGAGCAAAAAATAGTTTCTTTCGCCTTCACCTTTGTGTGGAGCATCGTAATAAATCTTGAGCAAATATTTGACATGTATGTTCGTATCATAGAAACGTCAATGATGGTGATAACGTGAGCTCCATTCATACCACAATGATTCTCGAGGATAAGAGAGTCATCCGAAGTAACGCGAACCAAGGAAAAACGCATTTTAAGGCTTTATTTGATATTTAATTGACACTCGTGCTTCTCTTGTCGAGATACTCCGAATTACCGATGCCGTTGGCTCTCGAGCCTCTTCAAGTATACAAGTGCAATGCATCGAAGTGCAAGTACTTTAAGTTTAAAAAATTGGGTCTTAAAATGAAAAAAAAAAAAAAAAAAGATCAGTGATTAAACGACTCTTAAAGAGAAAAAAGCTCTTTTTGTCAAATTAAAAACGATGAGCATTCTCGTGAGGATTTCAACGTTTAGTATAACCATTGTATTTAACGAACAATTACATTTATCGAAACGTACATGAACGCGTTGGAATTTCAACACGCAAACACTTTCGAGATATTTTTATGTATAGTAACAACTTTAGTGATGAAAAGTTGATTTTTAATGCTATACGCTCGCAGATAAATTTATTGCAGCTTGATGTCGCGCTTTCAAGAGACGCTAAATTTCCCCTGTAAACTCAATGATTATTTTGAAACTACATATATAGTAAATGTATAAGTGTACAATAATGTAATAGAGTAAAATATATCAGCGCTCTCTCTCTTCCTTCGGGCAATTGGACGCGCAAATGATGATGCTATAGGTATATTTACTACACGTGTACACAACACGTAGTTAAAAAACCTATTGACAATTGTCGTGTGTAGATCGCGCGTAAGTATACACACAATGGGTCGCCGAGGCATTATCATCTCGGTATGTTATCGCTCTTGTTTCCTCGTGTGCTTTTTCCATCTACACCCCACTTGTACACCTCATCCCTCGGGCCAATCTCGCACCGATGCTCTTAGCCACGAAAATCGACTTTGGGGGCAGAGGGAAATTCCTATAGTTGCCCCGTGCATTTTCGTTGATGTACGAAAAAATTGATCAGGTGGACGCGCATAGGTACAATCGAGGGGAGAAACGGGGAGAAAGAGACGAGGCGGGCGTGAGTTAGTTGTAACACCTAGAGAGGGGGTTAGACTCGGGGCGCGCGAGTTTCGGAGCCGAGTCGGAGATCGGTAAGTGTATATGTATAAGCCCATCAAGAGAAGAAGTATATAAGGCCGGTATTATCTGTACGGTATATACACGAGGCAGAGGCAAACTTCAGGTCTCGGCTCGTCGGCTCAGTTGAGCCGCAAACGCCCGGCCGAGTGGTAGTATTTGTATATTATATTATATACATGCGGGACTCTGCTCTGCTGCAGTTCTCTCTCTCTCGATCTTCTTTTCTCCGTGGGTTATTGAGGTATTATACCTATACTCGCGTCTCGCGCTCTTCTCTGCTCTCTCTCTCGTTTTCCATCGCTGCATCCTCGCCGAGGCACCCTCTTGTGCAGCAGCTGTACTCTGCTTTGAGAGCATTGGTACATGTATACCTGTATACATATACGTATATGTACACACGGGCAAGGCAATCGAGGCTTCCTTTGTGCACTCATACCCTATTTATAATACAGTGTATAAGGTATTAAGCGTCGCCGCACCACCGATGCGACTAGTGTCCTGATCGAGTCGCGATCGAGGTGCTTCCGCTTGACAGCCCCCGCCACCTACGTCGCCACCACCTCTCCACCGCCAACCGCAACGTGCATACGTATATATATATTATATACACGTGCATTGGGCTCGCGCTCCTTGGACACTGTTTGTTTGGACACTGCAGCTGACACTGCTACTACATCTTCAGCTCGCGGCCACTTCAAGTAACGATAGGTGGCTACGCGCGCATTTTTACCCCTACGGCAAAGATCCACGTGCATCGGGTCCAAGTTACATCAACTGCGCGACATCCTCTCGAGTGAGTACTTATACATCTTGCACCGGTGGACAAGAAGAGGCCCTTCTATTGCCTCGCCAAAGGACGACTGTCGTCACGCACACCGACACGGGTGAGTTTTCGTTTATTTTACCTTCCTTGCTCTTATCCTTATTCTTATTCCTCGTTGTTGTTGTTGTTGTTGTTGTTGTTGTTGTTGTTTTCATCTGACGACGCAACGATGAATTACATATGTAAGTACTTGTACGCTATTACGGAGTCTTTTGACTGCTGCGCGTGCATTGCACTTTGCGTCCCATTGAGCGATTCTCTTTTATTTGTTATTTGTTCGTATACATATATGTACGTATACGATGTTGATCTTGCGTTACATTTTTACGCGGCATTTGTACGAGCTTCCGATAATGAGGCACCAATTTCCAATTGCTGTCATCCAAGTATTTAGTCAGTTTTACCAGGCCGGACAAAAATAATGTTAAATTTTTCTGCTCAGGTCGAAGTGAAAAATAATTAGTTGATTACTGTGCTGTGCTTTCCGTTTAAAAAGGCCATTTTGAAATTTTCAAACAAAGATTCGTACGAAGGATGCCGATGTTTGCGGACAAACAATTGAAGATCGCTGATGAAAGATTTTCTGCAGCTTTGAGGATACGAAAGACAAGCAAAGAAAACACCACTCTAGCGACTTATTTAATTTTCTTTTTTTTTTATTCGAATTGTAAGTAGATATATGGATAACGAAAGTTTCCAGTGAAACGACAATTATTCCAAAAATAGAGTACCTACGTCCAACCGTCCCCGGCCGGCGTTCGAACGCCGCGTTATGTTAAACGCCGCCTCGAACGATTTCAAACCGCCCACTTGAAACAGCCGAATTTCCTCCACGCCGTGAGCCCAATCATAATCATGTACGATCATGAGGGGAAAAAACTAAACTTTACCTCATCTGCATTTGATTCCTCGTCGTTTTCACCGAAAATCCAATTTGAAAATCAAATTTGCGTTTCGAAATTCGCCCCTCAATTAAATATTTTTCCACCGCCTTCTGTCTCTCTCTCTCTCTCGAGCTCCGTATAGACCGGCGTAACATTTTATTTATCAATTCGATCGAAAAATACCTGCCACGTTGGGTGCCGTTGAGCGACATTAAAACATTATATTATACCCAGATAATATAACACATTAACCGCGATACACAATTTTTTGTGTGTATACATATGCATAATTAAACGTCGCGCGGCATCGATTAACTGATTAAACGAAAACTCTCTCTCTCTCTCCTAAACTCGCTTTTAATACATATATATACCTATAATTTAATCTAAAAATATAGACATGTGCGCGAGCTTACGTAACGTATTACAAGTATATATATGTCGTATTGTAATGACGTGACGTACGCGTCTCGTTGGACAGCCGTGATCAATGTAAAGTTTAATGAAACAAAATTTCGGGACGATCGGCTTTAACACTTTTCGCTTCACATGTACTAATATGCTAATTGCACGAATCTCACCCGCGGCGCTCGGTTTGACACTTTTTTAACCAAACGCCTTTTCACTGCAACCGTGATTTAATTTTCTCGCGAGGTGTGCGTAGCTTTTGTTTGTTTACCTCGTACATTATTCGGTTGATGCGTATCGACGTAAATATAATATCTCGTTGTTTACACTCCGATCACTCGAAGCGGTATATACACACACATGCGAGACGTTCTATTTGTTTGATAAACAAAACGCGCTTGCGATCAATTTACAATCGGACGCGAGTATCGTTACAAAGCGAGGGTGTTCGTGCGAAATCGACGTTTCGTAACAAAGAAAAGGAAATTAATTTATAATCGCGCGAAGAAAAATAATCACGGGTCGTCCGCGTTTTACGATTTTTAGTTTATGGATATTGAAAAAGGGAGACAAGAAATACATATATTGACAGCATTTTTTTACCAACAAATCAGAGATATTTATACTAGTATCTTTTTTTTTTGTTAAGAAAAAAAAAAAAAAGAAAGAAAAAGAAGTGCTGTGGCGTGATTGATTTATTTAACGAAAGCAAGATACTTCCTCACGGTCACTAAGCCACGATAAAATGTCATTTATATATTATCATTTATTTTATCTGTCTCTAGCTGAAATGGCCATGTAAGTTGCCGGGGGCACAATAGATACATATATACATATATGGGTGTGTGTGTGTGTGTGTGATTCTCGGAAAACCACTGGGTCTTTCGTTTTTCGTGAAAGGCTGTGCGCACAGAGGGCTGGTATACTGAAAAGAAAACGAGGGACGGGGGGTTTCGAGAAAAGAAACATATGGGAAAACCGAAAAGCGTATACCTATATTCACGTCGAAATTTCCATAACTACTTTCCTGCACGACTAGAATCTCGGGTGCACCGCAAGATAAGCGATCCCTGAAACTTTCTCGGCACCGCATCAACTCGGCGCGGAATGCACCGCACTGGCTCGTATTAATAACTCTTATCACCATCACTGGATCTGTCATGTCGTGGTTGGGGAGTAAAAGAAAAAAAAAAAAAAAAAAAAGAAAGGGGAATCATATACCCATACATATTGTATACATGTATATATATACGGGCACTGTAAAATATACGGAGCTATTTCGTGTGATTTGTTTGATATCGAGAGAGAAAAGGGATGCTGCGGTATTGTGGACGGGATAGAGGAATTCTCAAACCTGTTGAGCAAACAGGGAATTGTATGGATGTATATATATATGCACACAGGCATAAGAGATAGGCCATTAGAGAAAAATGACCCGCTGAGAGCTGGTGGACAATATATAATCACGACTACCATAGGTACAACAAAACACACGTAAAATAAAGTAAAACTCACCAATTTACGAACATACACAATTAGAAATCGAAAGATGATCAATGTGATGAATAAAATTTTAGTTGGTAGTTATCGAGTGAAGCGAAACAACAGATTTATATTATATTTAAACGTATTAGTACACAATACATATGCCTACGGTATGTTTATTCATGTAAAACAGGGGAGGCCAAAAAATGCGCGTTCCCGATACTTTAGATATACTTACGGTTTACTTCAGTATACCTATGCTATACGAACAAATAACATTCATCGCATAGGTATACATTTATAGATTCGATCTCATTTAGCGACCATCGGTACTCATATCATCATCTTTAATTTTAATTTCAGCCAGAGTGGCATCGATTAATTGATAAAAAAAAAAAAAAAAAAAAAAAAAAAAATAAAGAGCTCGCGCGCATGAGGCTTCCTTGATCGCGATGAAAACGACTTACAGGTGTACTCATTTATTTATTTGCCGTAACGGCGCAATGTTTAATTAAGAGCAACATAGGTATACAGAGCAAAGGCGATTGCGCAAAGTAATCACGATTTTTCCCGACGCTCTGAAAATCTTGGCGCTCGCGCGATAAGCAGCGGCAGAGGGACGATGATATACATGTGTGTGTGTGTATTGGCGGTGCAGCGCCCGCGAGACGGATGAGAGAGATAAGAGGAAGATGGGGGTACCTTGCATGTATACATGTGTGTGTATGCACGTGAAATATCTGCGCGTAGATCGAGCTTTTTTTTTTAATCTCTCTCTCTCTTTACTGCTCCCGCGTTGAACGGATTCGCGGAAGCAACGGAGCAATGAGAAGCTGCCGCGGGACGGGAAGGATATACGCGCGGCGCTGCGGTCAGATGATCGGCAATGATAAGGTGATGCGTGTATAGCAGTGCCGCGGTCGAGAGCGCTGGCAATGAAGAAAAAAAAACAAACAAAAAAATACCACGCTCGTGTGGTTGCCCCCCCCCGCCCCTCTGCTTAGGTGTACCCATGGTGCGTTAGAGGTGCATCACCCCTGTGTTGCTGCATGCATTAAGTATACGTTTCTAACGTTTCTTCTTGGGTTTCCTGTTTCGTTTTCCTTTTTCTCGTCTAAATCAAACGCACGGGAATGGAGTCCGAAGCGATACTGTGGGCTGCATATGTAGGTATACGCTCGTACATACTTTATCGTTTCCCAGTTGAATTCGAGTTGAGTACTGTACTGTGATGATTTTTTTTTTTTTTTTTTTTTTTTTTTTTTTTTTTTTTTTCTCTATAGTTCCCATTTTCACGCGATTGTGTATAGCGTCCGCGTGCATCGCATTTCTTTGCTCCGGTTGTTCTAATCTCCGCTCGACTGTATTACGTATATATGGGTGATTCTGCCGTAAGTGGCCCCAATCAAATTCAATGTATTTTTTTTTTTTTCATGACTTTTGATGGTGAATAAATCAATTAAAAAAAAAAAAAAACATTTTCTCAAACAGAAAATCAAACGCTTTTTTCAATTCCGGCGGTCACAAATTCGGTTCGAGAATAATACATTCTGTCAAAGAAAGCCTACAAATTTTGGCACTTGTTACCATTTTTGAGTACACGATCCCCCCTATGCGGTATCCGACACTCTGAGCCACTATTACGGGAGAATCACCCATGTATATATATGTATATGTACGCACACGTACACCAAAAATACACGCGATGATGGACCCTATTACGGAAATAAGGGATGTATCGGAGAGGCAGCAGCAGTTGTGGCTTATCGGGTTTTCGCTGACTTGGTCGGAGAAACCATATAGACGGATGAATTAAACGAGCCAGAATGTAAAACTCGAGAACTGCTGATATGGAGCCCAGCTGTTGCTTCTCCAGCTCTTTCTCCTTTTTTGCATCAGTCGGAGTACCTTTATGTTATGCAGTTTTTAATGCGGGCTAAAACTTCGGGAGGATGGAAGATTCCGAAAATTAAGCGCCAACTGCACTTATTGTTATCATATTTATGTATATATTACTATTTTTAAGCCTCGATGTTGTACCTATATGATGTAATGGTCGATTTGCGGATGAATGTACATGCTTACGCGCACCTGTATATATGGCAGCGGATGAAGATGGGTAATTTTAATTTGATCGATGGGAGTCGCATCAGTTTTTTTGTCATTCGCCCATTGCGAATATTGCTCTTTCCTCGTTTTGAAATCTGAGTCAAATGCACGCGCTACGAATTTCATTACAGCTTTTTCAACGTTAGGGGTATGTAGTTGGTAAAGTAACAATCGAAGCGCCTACCTGAAAATAAATTTTACTTACTTTTTCTTGGTGTGTATTTAGCTTTTTTTTTTTACTGATTCTTTTGTTATTTCATGGCTTTTGATTCCTCACTACGAGCACAAAAGATGTTTCAAAAATTTTCGCATGTCACCCATCGCGGCCGGAAGTAAAAAGGAGCCTCAGATCGTCCGTTTATCGATACACGGACAATCTAAAACTTTTTACTTTACCGCGGGATTATATCAGTGTATTTATACGCCATTTCGGAAGAAATGGGTGTTTTTTCCCTGGTGACGTTACCTATATACATCATTATTTCATATCTTAACTTAAAAAAATTTTTCCTAGAAATTTCACGCTAGAACTAATCTTTGACTAACGTATGAAAAAAAGGGGAATAACGTCCATCACGTATACTCGTGCAGATTCGACATACATGCAACGAATCACCTTAATTCCTTATCTCCCTCTTCATTTCTCCCCTGGTTTTTTGGCACCCGAGACTTTTGCCCCGCGCTTTAAAAAGAATACGCATTTTTGCAACAGATAAAATTACATGTACTAAAAAACAAAAAAAAAAAAAAAAAAAAACGAACAAACTCATCTCGATGAAATGTAAGGCATGCCCGGTAATGGCAATTTTATCTGCGATTCCGGATATACATTGTTTTCAAAACAGCACTCGAGCACGCAGCGAGTATTGTGCAAATCAGTGTCGAAAACATCAACGGCACGCGCTCTCCTCTCGAAATGAGCAAGCAAGTAAAATTACTTAACGAGCCCAAGCGGAAAAGACTGCCGAATGGCAAACACATGGCACTGGTGTGGTTATATAGCGTTGCACCGCAAGTGTCACGTGTACGGACATATGTATAATATGTAAGTGTGACCAAGGAAGAGAGAGAGAGAGAGAGCAATGCGAACAACAAGATTATACATTATATTGACAAAAGGGGAAAAAGTTTCATAATTCATTCAAAAAATAATGTAGATCTCGCGTGGTACCAAACTTTGGGAAAAATATTTACGGTTGCGATTGCAAGAAAAAACCAATCATTGTGCTATCTAGATTTCGTTGCGAACTAATAAGGAGAAGAGGATAGTTTTTTCTTAAGATGAATCAATAACACATCAGCCGGACCGGTCCACATATCCTGTTGAGTCTACGTATATGTATATTAGCACCTGCAGCGCCATAGAAAGTTTTAGAAAGTCTTGTTTCACGACTCCCGTTAAATTATTATTAAAAATTCCTAAAAAAACAAATAATAATAATAAACTCCTCTGCATAATAGTAACAATTAAATTTACAAAGGGGTGGATCCTAATACTTTAATAATTTTTTTCAAACTGTAATTTTGTGCTTTCGGTGCTTTTGTGCGGTCTTTTTTTTTTTTTTTTTTTTTTTCAAGCTGAGTTTCCTAAGTATGTAGTAGCAGTAATATTGTATAAACTATAGCATCACGTTTGCGGCGGCACGAAGCAATCATCAGCCGATGTGCATCAGGATAAAATCCCGACGGTGACTCACGCGATGTGCTTCAATTGTCCGTACTTATTGTATACGAAAAAAAAAAAAAAAAAAAATAGTCCAAGAGGAAAGTGCGCAAGTTCAATTGCCGGATGGCAGCTCGTTCTCTTGATGAGTTGTTGAATTAATCTTCACTTGCTCGCGCCCATGCAGTGATTCATGGGGCGAAAGGAGACGAAAGTCTGAAAAGATGATAATAAATCGCTAAGCGATCATAGTCGCGGTTGATGGACGATAAATCATCGCAGTAACTCAACGTGCACGGACTTTAGTCGGTAACGTCTAAATCCTTAAATTTGTTCTCGTGCACTTTCAGCGCATAAACAGGCGCGTAACAAAATCGCCGTACTTAATTACTCGTTGCCAATCTAATCAACGTAATCGGCAGTGGCGACATTTTGACACACAAATACCATGTTTATCACACGAGACGGACAACAGGTGATAACCGACAGCTCGAGTCTTTCCCGTACCAACAATAACGCAATACGTAAACAAACCCGTCGGATGGCCGACGCGATGATAAACAACAATAAACAACAAAAAGAAAGGGGGGGGGAGCGAAAGAGAGAGAGAGAGTGGAGAAAAAAAAGGCAAAAAGCTTGTCGACAATTGCAGGATCATCATCATCGAGGCAATGTTCACGGACGGCAATTGGCTGGAGGTGGTCGCCACGGTGCTCCTCACGCTCGCTGTGGTCCTGACGAACTGCAAGCCGCTCGTGAAGTTCTGGAGCTGCAAGAAGTGGCCGATGGGAGCGCCGAGTAAGCCGCAGCTTTTAGCTACCATTGGTACACAGAGGCGTGGGTGATCATAGGGAGGTCAGGGGCTCAAAGTAAGACCGTTTTATTCGCAGGCACGACAGGCTCGATCAACGAGGGCGCCAAGGAGGAGGACGCGAGGCCGAAGAAGGTGAAAAAAAAACTCCTCACGGTTCGGGACGTGCCCGGGCCAATGGCCCTACCGATCATCGGCACTTCGTGGATGTTCTTTGGCTTCTGCGGCAGTTACAGCATCGAAAACGCCCACCAAGCCTACAGAGGTAAACTAAGCATCCCCTCTTCGTGTTTTCACGTGTTTAGCTCTTGCATACGCGTGTAATATAAGTATATATATCATGTGTGGCGTTTAATAAGCCTCACCGAGCTCGATTGGTTTATTTGGGTCACGCTCGTTGTTATTGGGGAATCGACCACCAAATAAGTACCTACAAATGTATTCGCGTCAGTGGTTGTTATTGGGATGGCCGCGACCATCCGGAGCCTCGACTTTATTGCATACTCATACGTGTGTATACAAGTATTGCGCGATTGGCCTTATCGAGTTTTTTCGGCCAAGTCAGTCGTAATGTATATATTATGACGACGAGTGTTAAACAAAATATCGGTTTGTCGATCGGTTGTAAGCGGCACCGGATCGTTCTTTAATTCGTCACTTAAGAGCAGATATGAGGAGTCGCTACGGGCAAGTGTGCAAGCAGGAATCGTACTGGAACCACCCGATAGTGTCATTGTACGAGCGGCGGGACATCGAGGCGATACTCAAGCGGCCCGTCAAGTATCCCATGAGACCGGCGCAGGAGGTCATCTCGTACTACCGGCAATCGAGGCAGGATCGCTACGCCACCCTCGGACTCGTCAACGAGTTAGTACACACTCATTTTATCATATTTTCATCTCAACTACATTATACGTGCTAATTGATAATCCCCACTGTTTTCATGCTCTCCCGATGTTTGTATGGTGATAAATTATTTTTTGTTTGTCCGCGTGAAAATCGGTTTCATTTTTCTCTTTTCTCTTTTTTAACGCCACTTGATTTGAGAATAAAAAGTGAAATTATTTTTTGCGTTATTTTTTCCCTCCTATTACGATCATCTGTATACACCGAATCATAACACGGGGTATTGAGCACCGTAAATTAAACCTCCGCGATAATCATTGTCCTGTAACCATGTGTGTGTACAAACAGTAGCAAATTCGCTTTACCATTTCATATACGAGAGGGCGTATGAATTATATTATGTATGTACCAATACATTCAATAAAATGAGATAAATGAGAGAAATGAAACCAAATAACATGAATGCACTGTAAATCCAAGTGTGTTATTTTAATTGGAGCGTGTAAACCGCCGTCACAGAACTTGCACGTTTCTAGGCGTTTTATTCCAACACGCCTCAAGTGTGTATTTTCCACACGCTTCAAACGTATTACAACACGCCTCTAAGCAAATTATTGCTAATTTCTTTTTTGCTCCGCAAATCATATGTTTTGTGGCCAAACAAATAATAAAGTTGCATATTACTAATAAAACAAGCAGATTCAAGTACCACTACTGAAATTATTATTTTAAAAAATTTTTGAATTAACTGTCACTTAAACTATTTTAGGTTCAAATGATTCCTTTTTTTTGTAGAAAAGAAAAAACCCACATACAAAAACTCGTCACTTTTGTTTAATTAAAGTTGAATTAATAAACTCACTATCACTGACTGACATCATAGCAAACTACCTGTGCGATGCATGTGACGCACATCTTAGGATAAACATCTCCTAGGAAGCTTCCACTATAAATTTCTTTCACGTAAATCCCGAAAAAGCAGTTTTTATCGTTAAAATCCTTCAGACATCAGCATCAAATGGCCAAATGAGCAAAGATGTATACCCTAACTCGTTGTTCGCGATGTTAACTCTTGGACTTGGACAAATTAATACTGAGATGACAAATAAACGGTTTCAATACATTATTTAATAAATCACATTTCATTACACAATTATTGTAATAAAACACGCTGTATATGTGTAATTAAACACACTTAGATTAACAGTGTGATGTATAAATTGTGCGATTTTCACGCTGGGAGATGATCATTATAGTGGCGGGTGTGAGTGATTGTGCGCGGGTGTGTGTTGAAACTAGCTATTAGTACGGGTGTGGGTGAGCGCGTGGTTGAGCGGGGCTGCGATGATATTAAAGCAAGTGCCAACAAACACTAGGCAGGGAGTTACGTGGCAGAAATTGCGGGCTACCCTGACGCCGGAACTAATGGGGGCTAAAACCATCCTAGGTTTCTTTCCCGCGCTCAACGGCGTGACCGACGACTTGATCGATCTGATACGAAGCCGTAGAGCCGTCGGCACGGCCGCCGTGCACGGGTTCGAGGAGCTCGCCTACAGGATGGGCCTTGAAAGTGAGTAAAACTCTCTTTTTTTCTTTTTCTTTTTTTACTCCAACATTAATCCGTATCCTCTATATCATATCCATACCATCCTCATTTTGGCCTTTTGGAGCAGTTATGTCAATGCATTGCTCTACCTTTCCCGATGACCGAATCATACCATGTCACTCGATTTATTTGTTTATATAATTGAATCCAACATCACCCTCGCTGTTTTATCTCGATTATTGTTTTCACGTCTTGAACAATGATGAATAATATTCGACTTCCGATTCATTACGATTTTTATGCGAGTCAGACCGAGTACATCACAAAAAAAAAAAAAAAAAAAAAAAAAAAAAAAGTTGAAATTATCTCAACTCAAAAGTTGTACATTTTTAATCGCGGGCACGAGCAGGTATTAATTTTTCATACAAAGCAAAAAAAATATATATATAATCAGTTACAGTGCCATCGATGCATCTTCGTCAATTGCCACGCTTTTGATTGAAACGATATATTTAATTCGCCAATAAATCGACGTTGACATCAATGATCGATTAATCAAGACACACGTTGATCCCTCCCACGATTAATGCACTCTCGTTGAACTTAGATAAAAGGGTCGATTAAATACATATATCACGAATACAATTTGCAGGCACCTGCATGCTGATGCTCGGCAGGCACTTGGGCTTCCTAAAGCCCGAATCCGTCGGCTCGCTCATCGGCAAACTGGCGGATGCGGTCAGGGAACACTTTTTGGCCTCGAGAGACGCCTTCTACGGCTTCCCCACGTGGAAGCTGTACGCCACTTCCGCCTACAAGAATCTCACGAAAAGCGAGGAGGCCATTTACAAGTTTGTTATATCCTTATTTACACGTTCATTACATCGTCCACGTGGTGTATTTTTCCTTGCCTCTCTATATGCGTATCGTTTATTCGATGATGTATTATTATTAAACGGTGAATTTTCACGTGCAGCATAATATCGGAGCTGATAGAGGCGACGATAAACGAGCACCACGAGAGCGCGAGCGACGAGGACATCGAGGCGGTCTTCCTCTCGATCCTCAGGGAAAAGAGCCTCGACATTCGGGAAAAGCGGGCCGCCATCGTCGACTTTATCGCCGCGGGCATCCACACGGTAAGTGCGAAGCAAAAACATGCATACTCACGGCTTGGAGGGATTATACATGGAATTGGTTGATATTTCAAGGTGGGCAACACGCTGGTCTTCCTCCTTCACACGCTTGGCCGGAATCCGCGAGTCCAGCGACACCTGCGCCGCGAGGCCGACTCCCTAGCGCCGCCGCGCTGCGACATCGGCATAGACGACCTCAAGGACGCCAAGTACATCCGGGCTTTCATCGCCGAGGTGTTCAGGTAACGGATGATCGACCACCGAGTGTGTGCGTTGAACGATTCATTTTTGCCAAGAGCAATTGCTCTCGATCATCGGGTCGTGTGGGTATATAGGCGAGTGAGAAATTGTTCGAGTTGCAGGTTACTTCCGACGGCTCCGTGCATAGCTCGGGTACTCGAGGAGCCCATAGATCTCGCCAACTACCATCTCGGTCAAGGGGTAAACACGTTGCAACAAATACATATGTATACCTATAAATACACTTTGGTTGCCCGTAATATATGTTTAATGCAATCGCGCTTGTTCATCCAGACGGTGGTGCTCCTGCAGACGTGGATCGCCGGGCTCGACGAGGCAAACTTCAAAGACGCCGATCAGTGTATACCGGAACGTTGGCTCGAGCCGGACAAGTACGAGCCCCACGCCCCGCTGCTGGTCGCGCCTTTCGGCTTCGGCCGGCGCATCTGTCCCGGCAAGCGGTTCGTCGAACAGGCCCTGCAGCTCATCGTCGCCAAGGTACCTTTTTTTCCCCTCTGGTCCTTTGAACTCCCGTGTTTATGCTTACTCGAGTTGATTTCTTTGCCCTACAGACCGCGCGGGAGTTTGACATAGTCGCGGACGAGGAGCTCGGGTTGCAGTTTGAGTACATAATGGCCCCGAAGGGTCCGGTGACGATTTCGTTCCACGATCGAGTCGACGCTACGTAAGTGGTCGTCCTTGATCCGCATACAGAGAGAGTGCTACGAAGAAGAGGAGGCGAAGTAAAGAAGAAAGCGAGAGAGAGCGAGAGTCTGAAATTATCAATACCACCCGAATAGCACTCGATTGTTGATAATTATCTACTTTATACGTATACATATACATATAATATATCGTTTATTGTTTAACGAGAGGCAAATGTCGGTCGATGTTTACTCGTCAACTTGGATTTTCTCCGCGTATTATTTATCTTCTTGTTTTTCCAATTTTAGCTCGTTTTCTTTTTTTTCTTCTTTTTTAATCGCATCGTCCTGTTTACATTGTCCGCGTCTCGAGTCTTGCGATGCTTATATTTATACACCGTTTATTTGTCAAATCACTTTTTTTCTTTTATTTTACCATATATGTAGCTCAAGTGTTTGAAAAAAACTGCGCGGATACGCAGAAAGATTTTTTAATTTAATTTTGTTTATCTTCAGGGAGCCATGGAAAAAAAAAAAAAAATGTTGAATCGCTCTTTTACGTAAGACCGCGCTTGTACGTCTCGTTACTAATTGTTATTTTTTTTGTTTTTCTTTTTTAATTTTACTCTCGTCAGTTATTATACGGTTTACGATAAGTCGTTATAGTGTGTAATGTGAAGATAGTACGATGCCACTTTACTACCCAACTTATAATATTTTAATCCATCAATCCCGAATGGAAAGTATTGCATGCATCGTTTACTATACTGTTTATTTAACAACTCATTTTTGTACGTTATATACACGAATACTTATGTGTCTTGGAGTCAATAGGTCGCACCTACTGTACAGTAATTAACTCGTTGATAAAAGACTATACGTGTCATGTTGATAGGTCAACTGCAAAATGTTGCACCCAACGTGTACAGTCTAACTTTTAGAGTAAGTGTAGTATGTGATGTATTATATTTTTGTACAAGACGTGCAATATGATCCTTTGTTTTTTTTTCTTCTGTTTTATTAAAAATTATCGCATGTATGCATACAAATTAAACCATTTGTTGTGAAACTGTTGAATGAAAAAAAAAAAAAAAAAAAAAAAAAAAAAAAAATTATGCAGTTACTCCGTGGATCTCTTATATTATTTATTTTTTTTTATAAATACTGTCCGATCGTTCTGCATGTATATTCATTATAACTGATACCGTAAATGAAAAATTTTATTTTTAAGTGAAGTACAGTAATTTGTTAATTATACTTTTTTTATTCAATAAGTGTGGAAAATAAGGTTATTTCGTTTAATACATCATTGATGTTTTATTTCGAATTCGATGTGTTAAAGTTAAACTCTACAATTAGTAGAGTAAAAAGAAAAAAAAATATGGTCATGGTGAAAAAAAAAAAAAAGAGAACAATAAAGTATTATTATAATCACAAGTCAAGTTTATTAATATCGATTTTCTCTTTGATACAGATAATATGTATGTATATTATATGCAAATATATATATATATATTACTTAATTGTTAGTCAGGTGTTACAAAATACTATTTTTATATTTATTTTGCTTGGCGGAGCGCTCGGAAGATTCGTGAGTATGGGTGAGAAAACAAACGTCAACGCGGGATAACATCCAGCTGTACCCGCTACGATGATGATTAAAGTACTAACAATAGTAATAATAACATCAATATTGACAGTACTAGTAATAATTATTAATAATAATAATAATATAATGAATCTCCTCCCTTCTCATACATGATCGTCCTTCCTTGCGTTGGCCATCAAATAACAAAGAGAGAGACGTCGTATTGTTACATGAGTCGTAGAATAAATAGATACAGAAAAAAAGAAAGTGGGAGCAGCGCAGTAAAAAAGCATTGGCTGACTCAAAAAAAGGATGATAATAAGAAACAAAAGAGCATAAGTAGCGTTCAGTCATCTCCCTTAAAACACGCGTAAAATGGCACGTGAGGGATATCATAATATGATTGTCGGTCATATTTAATATGTCATCATCATCATGGTATAATATATATATATTATATTCGGCACTTTATTGTCACACGCGTGTCTCTGTGCATGTGTAAAAACAACACCACAGACAGATTAGGCCAGAGAGAGAGATATATATAACAAAACAACAACAAATATACGTTCTAAAAAACAGTGTGTATAAATAATATACATAAGTATAGCTCATTACGTACTAGCCTCACTTGACGAGAGTTTTGATGCTCTTGGGCAGGTTTGGTATCGAGCCCTTGTTAACGCTCGCGGCGGTGGGCCGCATGAAGCTCTGGCTTCGTGCGGCGACGGTGCCGCTGCGCGGCTGGCTCAGTCTGGTCGCGCTGTTCCGCGCTTGCAGCGAGCTCCTCGAGTCGAGCTGCTTCGCGATCCGACCGACCAACGACGACGGTCCCTGCTGCTGCTGGCGCCCGACGCTGCTTCCACTGCTGCTGCGCGACGTCACGGTCGTCGGCCGATTCCGCTGATGGCCCGAGCCAACCCCACTCGACGGGCGCTGCTGCTGCACCTCCTGCGGACAAACAACGACGACAGCGCCACTTTACCAGGTTAGCTCTCGATGTGTCGATGTGTATGGAGACGGGTGGGTTCGCGAGAGACTCACCCCTGCGGCTCTGCGGATGTTCCTGGCGGGTCCGATGCTGCTGCCGCTGCTGCTGCTTCGGCTGGCCGGTATCTTGGTAACGGAGGACCTTGGCGTGGAGGGCCGCCGCTTGTCCTCGGCCGCTGCCCCTGAGCTCTTGCGCAAGTCGTTTGTGAGCGCCCTTATGGCCGAGGTGTACCTACCGAGTTGGGCTTGGCTGGGTGTCCCGGGCAGTCCCCCGATGTTCCTGACCGTGTTGACCGACGTCGAGCTGTTGAGGGAGCTGCGCGAGCTTCGCAGGCTACTTCGTGAACCCGAGCGCTCCACCGCCTCGTGGCGCGAGCTCGCCCCACCCACGGTGCTCAAGGACGTTGTTCCTCGCTTCGCGCTCTCCAGGCCCCGGTTGCTGCTGCTCGGGAAGCAAACGGTTGGTGTGCTGTTGTATGTATATAAAAGAGGAGGGGTGAGAGAGCTTACCGTGTGGTCGGGACCTCGCGTTTGACGCTGCTGGTGCGCTTGGGTAGGAAGCTCCCCGAGTCCTTGCTGGCCACGCTGTCCCGGCTGTCGCGCCTCTCGAAGCCGCCCTTGATCCTCGAGATGTTCTTGTCCTGGATGGCGTTGGGTCTCGGGTCGGAGCTACCGATGACGCCCTTCGGTAGGCCACCGCTCGTCCTCGGGACGGCGGTGCTGGTGGCGGTGGGGGCCGCCACGGCGGTGGTCGTGCCCGTGCGGGTGAGCTCGGCCGGGGAGCAGCGCGTCGAGTCGTGGGTGTCGGTCTCGTAGTTGCCGGACGAGGCCTCCTGGCTGAGGGTCTCCGAGACGAGGCTCTGCGTCTCCTCGAAACCCTCGTCGTTCAGATCCAGCTCGCGCGCCTTGCTCGTCGCCGTCAGGTCCGAGATGTACCGCGTCGAGCCCTGCTGGCGCGCCGGCAAAGTAGACGCCGGCTGCTCCGTGACCTTTGACCCGCTGCCACTGCTGCCTCCTGTTGACATTTTTTCGCTCATCTTACAATTTTCACCACCTACGTTATGTGGGTTTTTTTTTTTTTTACGAGTCCATGAATTTCGGTGGTCAAACATCAGGGGATCAATGGTTTCTCGAAACCCAAACACCAGAAACAGCTCGTACACATGACATAGGGATGACTGAAAGATTTTTCTGAAATACAGCCTACGGGATGAGAAAAACATTATACTGTACCGTTGGCTCGAGCGGTGGCCAGGAGCAAACTGCCGGGCGGCAGGTCCTCGGCGAGGGGGCTGGTAACGAGCTCGGGCTCGTTCATGAGTCTCCGCGACTCGCGCACTTGGCTGGGATCGATCATGCTGCGCCTCCTCTCGCGGCTGGGCGTGGCGCGCTCGGCGACGAAGCTCGCGGGCTCCCTTGGCCGAGACTCCTGCATCACCGGGCTCAAGACTGTATTGGTAACTGCCACGACGGGCGCCGGTTGGGTGACGGGCAGCCGGGAGGAGCCTCCTCCCCTGGTGGCGCTACCGGCGCCGGGTATTCCGGAACTCGCCAGTTGTTGGAGGTCCTTGGCCGCGGCACCTACCCCCGCCACGGCCGCGTCAATCTCCTGCTGGCTGGCCTCGCGCCGCTTGAGCTTGTCCTGCCAGACGCGGAGCATGGCCTCGCTGTCCCGAGCCTGGGAGCCGTCGTCCGTCGCCAGCGCGAGACTGCTGGGCCGACGGGCCGAACTGACCTCCCCGACGCCCCCGTCCGGCACGCACTGCTCGAGCTTCGCCGGTGTCGAGTCCTTGCCGTCGAGGACCACCGGGTCCTGGCTCTTCTTGTAGCGACGCGTGCGCCTGGTCGCCGAGAACCTGTCAAAGTTGCCGGTGCCCAGATCGGGCACCGCGGCCCCCGGCACCTCCTTGCTGTCGGAGGTGAAGAGCCGCCTGGAGGCCGGGGGTGTCTCCACGTTGTCCGAGTCTATGTCGATCCTGTCGTTGACCGCGTCCTCGGCGCCGCGCCTACTCAGCTGGGAGAGACGCCGGGACTGCGGGACGACGCTCGGGGCTACCGGGGAGCGCAGGTAGATCGTCAGCTCGTCGTTGCCGCCCGACTCGCCGCTCTCCGCGCTCGTCTTGCCGCTGTTCTTCTTTCGCTCCTCCTCGCGGATCGCCTGCAAATGTAGCCATGGCGGCTCGGTCATTTAGGATAGTTAAAGGCTGGAGATTGCACCCCGGGGGGTGCACGTACCTGTAGGGTGCTCGATCCGAGGATGTTGTCCGGGTTGAGCCGAGACCGATGCCTCCGGGAGTACCGGGGGTCGCTCTCCTCGACGCTCGAAACGTTTAGACTCGACTTTCTCCAGGGAGACTTGTCCTTTTGCGACGAAGCGGGCTGGGCTTCTGGTGTGTGTTTTAAAGAAGAAATACATGAAAATCCTACATTAATTGCCTGTACAGTGTTTATTGGGTGGCGCGTACCTTCTATGGCTTCCATGGTTCGCATGACGTCGGTCTTCTCGACCGACGGCCGCCAGTCGTATTTTTGGTACTTGTCGCTTGCCGATGCGTCCTCGGTGAATATACTCGGGTGCAGGACTCTGCCTTCGTTTTCTGCAGGATAAGCAAGTAATTGTTAGTATATAATATCACTAGAAAGCCACCGATGAATATGATACGCATATATGTATGGACGCTCACCAGAGTCTTCGAAGGACCGGCGATTGGCTTGTCGCTGCCTCGTTTTCCGCTGAAGCTCCTCGCCCGCGCGCTCTTCCTTCTCGTTTTCCGTGAGCCAGGCCTCGATCTTTTGCCTCCACGCTCTCCTATATTGTTTTCAAAAGAACCAATATTTACATAATTTCATCGGTACAAACGATATGCACATTAGGTATTAATTACCCAGTTGGTCGGGTCTCTTCCTCCTGAGCGAATGGCTTGCTCTCGACGAGAGGCGACGGCGAACTCGGTCTCTCGCGGTCTCCCGAGAAATCGGCGTTCAACAGGTCTCCCCGACGTGGCTGGCCGCGCGCTCGCTTAGCCCACGAGCGATCTGCGGACAGACACAAATTTCTGAGTCACCGAAGCACGACGAGCATACAACTATCAAACAATTGTAACATACCCAAGCTGCCCCACGACTTTCTTTCTCGCGCGTTGTCCTGGCCAGTGGTACGTAAAAAGTCCATCAGATTGTTGTCGTCGTCCTCGCACGGGATGCGACTTCTTCTTCGGCGTAGGGTTCCATTTGGCGTTATATCTGGGAAACGAGGGATCGGTATATGCAGGTCAATATGCATTTCGATACAAACATTTTTATGAAAAACAACGGCAAACCTGGCGAATAGGTATCTTCTTTGGTAGAGAGCTGATCGGGACCTCCCGAGCACGAGCCGAGGCGCCGGCGGATACTCGGCGATCCAATGGTCGATATGTCCTCGTCGGACGTGACCATGCCATTCTGCAGTCTCTTGATCTGACAATTTTCCAACAATGGAAATGTATATAAGGTCTACTGTCCAAGGGGGGAAAAAACCAACTCAACAGCGTAGGCTTACCTTGACGCCGGACTTCTCCAGCGAGCCGTACTCCATCAAGTACAAACTGTCCGACTCGGAGTTGGGCGTCTCCATCTGGCTGTTGTTCACTGCCGAATAAAAAAGAGAAGTAAGCGTTAGTTCGATCACCCGCGAGCACTAGTACAGGAATTGTTGAAAAACCAACACTCACGTAGACGCTTCTTGGCGAGGAGCTGCTCCTCCCTCTGCTTGCGCCTCGCGAGCACCTGCTCCTCCTGGAGCTTGCGCCTCTCGTTCTCCGCCACCGCTTGGTTGAACTTTTGGCAAAACTGGTGGAATATCTTGAAGCACTCCTCGATCTTGAAGGTGTTGGCGTCCTCGCAGAAGAACTCGGCCAGGGTCCGCCTGACGCTGTCGAGCTCGTCCATGTCGCGCTGCAGTTGGGCCATCTCTTGCTCGGCCATCTGGAGGAACTGAGCCATCTGCTCCTGGATGTCGGGCTCCGTAGACGGCACCTGTATTTGACTGCGGATCTTCTTGATGCGCGCGTCCAGCGCGTTGTACTCGTTCGTCAGCTGCTCCACCGTCGTCCTTTTCGTATTTACCACCATCATTATTAATACAATCATTTTTATCTCCAGACGATTGGATACTTAATGAGAAAAAAAAAAAAAGGATTTACTTGGTAGCTGAGTCGAGGGCGTTCATTCCCCGGGCAAAGTTCAGCAAGTCCTTTCTCTTCCGCTCAGCTTGCTGCGAAAAAAAAAAGGGGTCGGTGAAATTGAATACCACAAGTATATGTGAGCGCGAAAAAATTGGAACGGCAAGGACTCACCATCGCTACGTAATGTATGAGATTCATACCGGGCTTGTTCGCCCGGATCTCCGTGAGCTTCTGGAGGGACGACAGCTTGACTCCGGCGGCGTTTCCCGCGTAACCGCCCTGCGAAAATACAGCGAGTGTAACAACACATCATGTGTCATGCGTATACCGTAACCAAGTGATAATTATATCATGGGGGGGAGCCTCACCGAGTTCAAAAAGTTACCGGCCACTAATACCATGTAGAGCACCTCTTGCAGAGATTTGTTCGTCATGAGGTCCTCGCCAGCGAGGATCATCGAGTTTATACTTGGTTCAAGGTAACTCATGTTTGCCGCGAACTCCTCCTTCAGCAGCATGCACTCGATTCGCAATTTATAACTATAATCGGGATCATGTACTTTTTAATCATCAGCGATCATAGAAAAAAAAAAAAAAAAAAAAAAAAAAAAGGAAACTCACTTTGGTACTTGAATGAGCTGGAGGAAGAATTTCTCGGCGTTGCCGAGCTTCGACTTGTCGCCGTCGAAGCCCTTGAGCATTTCGAGCTCGTCGACCTCCGGCAAGATCTTCAAAAGGCCCCTTAGCTTCTCGGCGCCGATGTCGTCGTGACCCCCGTCCCGGATCAGCTGGATTATGTCCTCGTTCGAGCTGCAAGTTTCAATTATTATACTTTCGTTTTTTTTTTTTTTGTTTTTTTCTATTCATCCACCCATTAAGCATGTCATTGTACCGACCTTCTGAACTGCTTCAAAAATATGTTGACGTTCAAGCTCCTCTTGCCGTCCAGCAGCGCGATCTGCGGATAAACGCGTAGTGTCATCGATCGTATATCATATCATTATTAAAAAAAAAGTCGGATAATAGTTATGGAGGTTCAGCTGCCTGACCTCGGTGGGCTCGCGTCGGCGTCTCTCGGCGTCCGTGCCGTTGGCCGAGCCTCCGGTACAGTTGGCATTGGCGGGCACCATCGGGGGCACCTGCTGGCAGAACAGACCCTCCATCTCCGCCCAGTCGAGGTCTGCCATTGGCGAGTTCTGGTGCTCGTTGGCGACCAGCGACCAAATGTTCCGCTTACCGATCACCTGCGCCGATTCAAGTCGAGACAGGTAGTGTCGTTACTTAGCGATATCACCAATGGATATTATAATATATGATATGGTTGTAATCAATGTATGTGCACCTTGTGGTTCGGGATCTTGTTCCAGTTGATGGTCTTCATCTTGGCCTTGGGGGTGGGTATCTCCTGTTGGGGCAGGAGCTTGGCCCCGGTGCCGGTGGGAGGCTCGGGCGTGGGCACTCGGGCCGAGCCGGTACCACTCGAGCCCGCACCGGCCGGCTGGGCCGACAACTGCAGCAACAAACTGTTGGGAGGCGGCGACGGGGGTGGTGGGCCGCTCGGGGCCAACGTAGGCTGCTGTTGTAGCATGACGAGAGGCGGGGGTGGCGGCGGTGGTGGGAGTATGAGCGCCGGGGCAGGCGGGGGCGGTGGCGGGGGTGGCCCCGGGGCTGCACCTGTGATCCCGGGCATCGTTGCCGTGGCGGTCGTCGTCGTTGGCACCGAGGACTTGCGGCTGCCGCCGCAGGTCTGGTCGGCGCCTCGACAGTGACAGCATAGATTCGTCTGTGGAGATTATACGATGCATAACACGAGATTTTCCGTATAAATGTCTTTGATATAACCCAATGTGGAATAATAATAATGATAATTATATTCATGTAAAGTAAAGTATGGGTTATTGGGTTATTGGAGGATGCTGCGTACTTGCAAGCTGGGCGACCTCAGGAGTTTGGTGGCGTCATCCCTATTCTCCAATAGGGTGGCCCGGTGAACCAGCGTCTCGGCGGTGTCCCAGGCAAGATCGCTAGCCGCCTCCTTCGGGTCGAGTCGCAGCAAGTGCTGCAGTATACTCAGGAAGGGTATCTCCTGCGGCGTGTCTGCGACCTGTCGATTCGTTATGTACGGGTAATATTTTATACGTATACAACCACAGCTGCATGGGAGGAATATAATATAAAGGGTATACATACATATTTATATATATATAGGTACAAAACCTACCTGTCCGAGAATGGCATAAAATACATCGACGTGGGAGGATAAATCGATGCCGGGAGGTCCCTGGTTCGATAGCTCCTCGTCCGTGTCACGTTGATCGTCAAAGACGTCGAGCTGCACCCTGAGGTCCGGCACGTGGCTCTTGTCCTTTCTGTAGAAAGTAAGGACATTGCGATCGGGCTCGTACAGATATAAAACGAGAGCCTCTCCCTTTTTGTTTTTTTTTTCCTATCTGTCTATCTCCCATACCCTCTCTACTTGTACAATTTGTTTTTAATATGAAGCGTAGGTATAGCTGATGTTTGCACGATTGTGTCAAAAGTGAAGCAAAGAACGAACGATCGGTCCCAAGAGCTGTAGGCGCACAATAATTCAATACGAAAAATAAATCGCATCGAATACCCAAAGCTCCACGTGAAAATGCGATAAAACCCAATTAACCAACCACCTCGATCGTTAACTGTATAGTAAATCGGCACTTACAGATTGAAAAAAAAAAAAAAAACAACAACGATCTACATGCATTAAAGCGCTCGATGATCCTATATATATATATTGGCAAGTGGAAAGGGAATAAAGGATTATATACTTGTAACGACGCCCGCGTCCGTAGCCGCACGAAAAAACGGATGAATGGACGGGGACGGATAGCGCGTTCACGCACATCCGATCCGGCGATTTGGAATTTCAATCGCGTACGGCGCGCGTCGAGGGACACCTCGCCGGATTGACAATTATCATCTCTCTCTCTCTCTCTCTCTCTCACTATACATATATACACCGTGCGGAGTGTAAATAATACAGAGAAAAGGAGAGGCCCATTGTATAAGGGGGCGCTACGGGGGCCGGATGAGCGCAGTTAAACGCCGGTGGCAACTAAATGCGCTTCTCTCTCTCTCTCCGCGCAATCCGTTACGCTTAACGGAAATCAAAGTCCATATCACGTGGGTATTGTATATATATTGTATAGATACACCTTTGGACACGCGAAGAAAAGAGCCACTGCTATACGTATATATATATAGCTGATGATGATAGGACGAACCGTCACGTGGCCCATTGTTAATATATTGTTGTGCGCGCTGTACCTGTCATTGTGTATATACTACCTATGGGTGGAAAAGTTGATTGAGCGCCAATGACTTGTGCAAGACGTATGTGTGCGCTTACATCGATGATATTTATATTATATATACTTGCCGTGGCGGTTTGTACATGCATTGTTAGCCGTAAAGGTGATGTTGATCGGTAATCGGCCGATGCAATTTTATACAAGTATCGGGGTGTCGGGGGGGATAATTTGTCAATCGGATGAGCACCACCAGGTCCGCTGATATATAGGCGTAGGTATAATACGTGTATGTGTAAGAGAGTTGTCTTCTTCCTCGCGCGGCCTGTTATCTAGGTTAATGGTCCCCGTATCCCCCGCCTACGGCCAGACTACGGCGCCGCCGATGGGGTCGCGAGCCACTCGAGTATACTTTAATTTTATTGTCGCAGCGGCAGCGCGACGACACCGATAAGCGCATGATATACCTACGTGTGACGTTATGTATATACCCATACGAGGGAAGATGCCACACGCTGCGGGGAACATTGAAAAATACATGTACACCCATACTGTGTAGATAATGGGCACACTCCTTTGTGATGCTATGTATTTTGTGTTCGCCCCGCTGCCGGTCACTCATCCTTTTACGCGAGGGTAGATGAAATTTTCTTTCATTCGTTTGCACGACACGACTCTACGCCCCAAAAGTTTTGTCGCGGAATATTTCTCCCCTTGTACTTTCCCCCTCGCGGCTAGAATTTTTCACGGATTCGAGATACTTTTCATTGTATTCGGGAGTCGATCCGCGAAAGTGCAGCGTTGAAAGTCGACTTGCCGATTTTTCGATTCTAGTGGATCCAGTAGTTGGAATAATTATTTTACTACCGTATAACACAGCCAACAAACTTGAAGAACTGTCCCATCGGCAAATTTACTCGGTGCTCTTTTTACGTGAATATCTCTCGTTGGGATGTCCACCCCACCTACTTACCTACGAGCACCTTTGGCCACATAATATGTATACACACGTATAGAAGTGCACCGACGGATATCTCGGGGTTTATTTTAGGGCGGTTATTTTAAATATACCATAGTCACATATACTAGCGTGAATCACGCGCGCGCGGTTAGCCTTCTCGCGTCTAGCTGTTACAAGATATTCGTTGAATCCCACGTTTCCGTGCGCGAATCACACGCCCCTACCATCGCTGTTATAACTGTCGCGCGGGGGCAAACGCTTTATTTTTCATACCCTCGACACATCACAGCTCCTTCCTATGTATATATACATACACATTGGTATCTCGTGACAAAAGATTTAGCCCGTATATCGAGTATATTTTTTTCTTTCCCATTAACGTGTGCACTGACCTGCAGATAAATAAGTATATATATATATTGCAGAGTGAGGGGGGCCCCTAACGAGTTCTCAGCAAATCATGTCCCAACTCCCGCAATTACGAGCGAAATCCATCACTTCGGACGTAAGTACCGCGCAGCAGTCGTAGGTTTACGAATTGCAAAGCAATCAATGGGAATCGCCAGAGAAAACATAATATACTTGATCTCCGAGCCGAGAAAGAGTCGAGCGAGCGAGGAGCTCTTCTCTTCCTATAATAAATATATATATATATATATCCGCGGGAGGGGAAGGGGCCATATACATATACACTTGCGAGCATCACATACGTGTGCATGTCTCTAACTTATCAAACTCGCACACGAGTGCGCTCGGTTCCCTCTTGGAAAAACAAATAGTTACGAAAAAAAAAAAAAAAAAGACCGCTGCTAGCTATAGATAAACACGTCTATTAGAAATATATATATACCGAGCCGGCGCGACGCGTGTATTTTAACAGTAAAAAAAAAAAAAAAGTCGCGTGTCGCGATAATGCGTCCATTATATATTTATATACATATTATGAGCAGTATATCATATATTTTGTGCGAAAAAGGCCTGAATTTCATGCCCAGGGTATAATAAACGAATAAATAAAAGATAAAAATAAAAAAAAAAAAAAAAAAAACAACCAAATGTGTATATTTTCTCGAGAGTCTTGACGGCGATAGAAGCGTGCGATCGCTGCAGTTGACTGGAGCTGCTGAGGGTATATGCATGCATACATAATGAAACGGTGATGTATACGTATATATATATACATGTATAATATAATAGTGGGCACACACAGACTGGAAAGAAAAAGAATAAGAGGAAAGAAAGAAAAATACGCACCCACACACGCGCACTCCCATAAAAAATGCAGCACTGGCAGGCGGTATCTACTACTGCCTCCGAGGAAGTGTGTGTATGTATATATATGTATAATATACAAGTGCTTTTATATATAACTGCCACAGCTATATACTGTCGTATAAATGTATATACCGTTGAGAAGTAAAGGCCGGAGCCAAGTTTTTGTGCGGCGGGATGAGGATCGCTCGCGCAACATTAAGTTTGTAATATCATCACGTATCAATGAAGACGTTTTTACCATGCACTCTGCTCGAGTAAGTATAGGTACTCGTAGTATTTATGCAGGAGGTAAAAGTATATTGCAATTAGAAATTCACTCGGATCACTATATATATATATATGAAATAAACTCGCGTGCGCGCACCAGCGAGATGTGCCAAAAAAAAGTTGAAATCGCGTGAACCCGCGAGAGAGTACACTTACACGACGCGTTCATTCACGAGTAGCACTTGGTGATAACTGTACATGTATACTGTATATATAAGTACCGCGTGATAACGATACACGCAGATTACACTTCGATACAGGTGTAAGTACTTTGGGTCCGCGCGTGCCCCCGTCGGAGTCGAGCTTGCGGCGAGTGCGCTCCGAACTCCGGATGAAACTGACTGTCTACTTTGGCGCTTGTACTTGCTACCGCCGGGGGACCGATGATGATGCCACACTGCAGCCCAAAGTACAACCAACCCATGCGCACACATACGCGCTGTGTACACATATAGCTATATTCGTGGGCGCGTGCAGCGCATTACGCGTGTGGGTATACATACCTACATATAATAGATACGCGTCTCCAGTCGGCATCGCATTGGCCGCGTCGTCTTCGGAGGAGCGCCCCGGCCCTACCCACCCCACGCCCGAGGGATATATAGCGTGTGCTTTCTCCCTCCCTCCCCCGACTTCCCGTCCGGGGCCTCCTCCCTTCCCGGCTCGGAAGTTAATTCGGGAGCCCGCGTTCGCGTTATTCCCTCCCGTGTCCGCTCTCTCGACTCGTCGAGCTTTTCTTCTCCTCCCTTCTCTCGCCTATACACTCCGCTGTCCCTAAAGGTCACTGGGAATGTGGATAGATGCGCGATGTCTATTTCTCGCTGGTATATAGCTATATGGCTCCTATACACACGCGGACTCCCGCATATATGCAGAGAGATCAAATAATCGGCACGTGATCGTATCCAACGTCCCTCTATACATAAAGCGTTATACTACGGTCCTATCTATAAAATACCAATGGGTCGAAAAATAACCGCCTATAATGAGCTTTGGACTCGCTATCTCGTACGCGGTACCCCTCACGTTATGGCTTTTTTCCTTTTCTTATCACATATTTACCAAAGTACGTTGTATTACTTACCGAAGCAACGTACAGGAAATATCGAGGTCGGTGCTACTATACCGTCGTCTCGTTAAGCGCTCACAATGTACATATATATATATACCGACCTCCGCCATGTATATATATATATTTAATTTACCCATGGACGGATGTTTAGCCGCGATGGCTCTTATATTGTTGTACACCCAAGCAGTCGGTGCGGTGTTTTTATAGTAAGAAATACTCTCGGGTCCCTCTCCGAATGCCACTTGGAGATCTCCATCCGTCCGAGCACCACTATAGGTGTAAATATATATACCACCGGCACTTCTTCCCCCTTTGGCTTCCCGATCGGGTGTTTCTCCATTTGTATCGCGTGCGATCGTTTATATATTTGGAGCGTGCCATGGGGAGAGCGAAGCGAGACATTCATGGGATGAGCGGGGTATAGCTGTATATAATATACATATATACGTTCGGGTAACAGCCAACAGTGACGTTTTTGCATTTCAGAAAAAAAAAGTCGTAAAAATAATAATAACCATCACGTATCGTTAAATCGACGATCCGTACGTGTTTATAGCGATTCGCGGTACAAATACACGACTAGATGGGACGACATCAGACAGGCTCGAATAGGAGAATTTGATTGGCGGCGCGTGACGAGCGAATAGTTACATCCACCACGGAAAAGTTACAAGTACAAGTATACGTATAAAATTTACGAGCCGTAAAAATTGAAAGCCGGTGAATATAATGTGGTATAGTTGAAGCAGTGTTGCACCGGTGGTATAAAAACATTGATATTAGTTACGCGCATACGTATAGACTATCATCATCATCGTCTTCCAGGGAAGCGCAATTACACACTCGATGATATTACGTAAAAGAATTAGACAAACACTTGTTGTACAAATGTTATACGTACATTGTGTGCAGATCATGTATAGTCATGAAGCACCAACGGCATTTATATGTATATATATACTTTTTACAAGTGTATACCTACGCGTGAGAGAGAGAGAGCCAGTGGCGCTTGAGCTTTCTTTTTACGATTATACCAGGCAGTCGCGCGGAAAAAAGTTGGGAACCACGAGACCTTTAAACTTTGGCAGATCGGGTATCCCATCGGGGCTGAAAAGACATATTTGGACTATAGGTGTTAGCTCGTCAACACTTGAGCTTCCGTAGGTACACAACCGATTGATATTTCGGACCCTTTTATGAGTATACTGTACAAAAAAAGGTTAAAGGTCTCACGGGCTCCCAAATATATCTTTCGTGAGTATATCAGTGGCGACTCGCGCCACAGGTTGTAGGTGTATATTAGATCCATGCCACCTTTTACCGTGCCTACATTTCTACATACGTATAGTGAACCGTAATTTTAACCATTGCTAGCGGCTCGCGTTCTCATTTATTTCGTAATCGCATGGTGAATTCAAACGAGCCTGCATCGTCGATCAAAACGTACACTTGTATCGTTTCGTTCGACCCATATGTACACGCGAAACCAACACAAAAAAAAAAAAAACGCAAGCTTGAAATTTTCAATGAGAGTAAGACTATGCAAGTGTGAAGCGAGGACAATACCCTATAGAGGTAGTTTTTCGTCATTTCATCATCATTATTAGTACACAGGTGCATCGTATATAGGTGGTACACATACTCGATAATGAGTGTACTGTCACGGTGACTTTGTTGTTAGTACCCCCATATAATGTATATGCACAATTACTCATTGTTATTGTCAATGTAAGAATATCCATCTCCAGCGTATATATAATGTTACTTTTTGCAAAGCTCTCATATTATACGGTATACGCCTTGATGTAGAAATCTTACGTATAGTATGCAGTATGCATTTATATGCGTATACACGATGATTCAGTAAATATACTCACCGAAGGTCGTTGAGAACCGGTAGGAGTTTCAGGCCTGAAAGTAAATTTTATAATGAACCGGTGTTACGTGTACGGTCGGCTATGCATATACTATGTACCATGTATACATATATATATGGTTACTTGGATTATATCAATACCAAAAGTAAACTATTGCAATGCAAATGAATTAATTAATCTCACCGATAAACTCGTTCCGGATGCGCACGCGGTCCTTGAGGACCGGGGCTGAAATGACTAGACAGTTGATAAATGCGAGCAGGGCGGTCTGGTAATCCTCGGCCGTGGCTTTCCGCAACTCGTCGACCACGACGAGCAGCCGGTAGCGCTCGCCCTTGCGCTCCTGCAAGTTCCACGCGACGATAAAATCATGAAAAACGGGACGCCAGGCGCCACTTGTACCAATGGGTATACAGATATGTGTAAGTAATTAACAAAGAATAGGTGTATGGGGATAGAAAAGTGTTCGAAGCCCCTTTGCCCCGCCGCGCTGGTTTCTGTCGCGGTGCCTATGTGTAGTGAAAAAAAAAAAACAAAAAAAAACAATGACGAACGGCAAGGCAGTGCCGCCCATGCCGACCAAGGGAAGAGAATGCCGTGTGGAGGCCTTTTCATTGTCCTCGGCTATCCGCGAGGTACGTATATAATATATATAGGCATGCCCACGCGCTGGATTCTCTCTTGCAAGCCCAGGAGGTGTACGATACATACTTGTAATACTACCAACGACAGCTACAACGTCGAGGACTCCCGAGAATTCACCGACCAACTTATTGTTGGGCTTTCCCGTCTATATGTATATCGTGTATGCGACAAATATTGGTGAGGCCAATTGTATCGACAGCTGTGGGAGAAGGAAGCGCTGCTGAGAAAATATAAAAGCTCCATCTCAAAACTCGCGTGTAAGAGAACATAGGAATACAAGGTATATATTTAACGCACTTTTGATTTGCCATTTAGATGTACCCATACAATAACTCCATCTTTATCTTTGAGACGAAAACGTTTTGTTTTTTTTTTCCCCCGTCACGAAACAACAATGACAATATGATCTCTTGTATAGGTACCATGTGTAGTATCGTATTCCGCACGCGCCGAGGTTTATATATATATATATACAAAAAGTGGGAAAATAATGCTTTGTAACATCGTGTACTACCTGGTAGCTGTGAAGAGTGTCGATGGCGCGCTGACGTCCATCTTGGCTGTAGACGCAGAGGGCCGACAGTAACTCAACTACTTGCTTCTTCACCGACGGACAGGCCGTGTCCAGAGCTGTCGATTATACACGTACAATTGAGTCGTAAGTTCGTATAAGCATTCGTGGGACGGGGGGGGGGAGAGGAGATATTAATTAAAATAAGCGGGAAGTAAAATTATAAAATATAATCGAGGTGGAAAATATAATACGTGTGGGTAAAGGAGCGCTTACCGGAAGCGAGTTTCTGACAGTAGTCGGGGTTATCCACAATGTAGTCCAATCCCACGTTGGAATCCATCTTGGCTGCCGCATTTGCTACGATTTAACGCTCGTCCCGATCTGCAAAACGGCAAATATCAATCGGTTGTAAATTAACTATAGGTCCGAACGGCCTCGCTGCCTCCGCGGAACCAATTCATATACATATATATTTATTTCGATACCTATAGGTAACATAATATGTATGGTAATTTTTTTGTTTGTTTGTTTTTACAAAACAACAATCAGCCGATACTATTGGCGATTCCTGTAACGCAAACGTCGTTTTGCATAACGCGCGTGGCTCTAAAAGTATATAGGTTGGAGGAAAAAAAAAAAAAGTCATCGAGAGATATGAGTGTAGAGGTCGATATGGACCACGAGTTTCTAGGGCAGCAGATAAACAGAACAAGTACCTACTCAAGGAAGGAAGGAAGGAAGGAAGGAAGAAAGTGTATATAAGGGGCGGGAGGTAGGGAGGTAGGGAGGTGGGGTGCATAAAAGATTCTCCCGCGCGATCTCTCTATTATGGTACAGGCAGGATCCGAGTGTTCGACGGCCGCGGGTGCATGACTTCCGGTTTCATCATCGAAACTCATCTCAGCTCCAGCCCCGCGCTCGATCGGCTATTCATTGGCTCGGAGGGGGAGACTTTGCTTTCTCTCTTATACCCTCCTCTCGCGGGAGCGTGTATATGCTTATAATATCGTGCTGGATTTTTAAGCGGATAAGCGGGTTACTGCTGCCGTGTGCATACATACCCCGTGAGAGAAGACAACCAAATAGACGGGGACAAGGGGCACACACACACATATATATATATATGTACGTATAAGGTCTAGGTTGCTGATCGAATATTCAAAATCGAAAAGGTAGATATATGTTCCATCGTGTCGATCGCCGTCGCCGTTGTCCCCCCCCCCTACCCCTTTGCATCCTCTTGCCCGGCATTGTTGCTGCTGCTGATGTCCCCACCCCCTTCCCTCCCTCATCAATTATTCATTCCGCGGCGTGCTGCTCCTAAACATCTATATTTTCTCTCGTGTTGTGTCCTCGCGCGATCACGTGTATAATATGTGTATGTACATTGGCATAGGTATATATGTATATATATACGTATTTATAAAAAGATCGGCACAAACGTCGACGTTTATGGCACTTTTTTTTTTAACATTTGCAGTGCAACTGTGTGTATACAGAGAGATTCGCCGTATGTGTATAACTGCGCCCGCGTGCTCGGACGTTAAAGTCGAATTGAGTAAGAGACAACGATGAGATGGTCAACGGGCCCGTTGTAAGTGTAACCGATGCACATATTTTAATCCTCGTGAGCATAATATAATGTATACATATATACATGTAAGTATAGGTACTACTCACTAATGTGATAGCTACACGGAGTTGGATAATTTATTTTACTACTCGCCTTTCTCTTGCCTCCATGTAAGTAAATGGCATATACGTAGGGTATATAGGTAAGTACCGGCTTAATTTGAAATTTAAGTGCATCGTCCGAGTGTGCCTGTATACCTATGCAGCAGCAGCATGCGCCGGAGACAATTTGCAAATCGTGAGCTACCAACGTGGCATCGGCTCAATTTTCTCATGCTGCTGCGCTGTGCACGCTTACCCCCCCCCCCCATTCTCACCCAACACGTACCTCACGCGGCATATCATATAAGCCATCCCTTACCCCCGTTCAATTTATTCATACTTATTTTATTATTATTATTATTATTATTATTTGTTGTTGTTGTTGTAGCCTGATCGAACCAAATCCAAAAGTAATTAAAATTAACGCGAGACGCCCTCCCGACCCTGTAGGTATAGTGCTCTCTGGAGCTCGTGTTGCCGAGATCGCGTGCAAATAGCGTCAAGTGCATGATGATTATTATATACCTACACCGTACATCGCACGCGTAAAATGATGATTATTTTTTTTTTCCCCCTCGGCCCTTGTACCTGTTTGATTTCGTCGAAAGTATATAAAATAAATACACCATATATTTTTTGTATCCCCAACCATATAAGTGTATATATAATATATTATACACGATTAAACCGTGCCCGCGCGTTGCTGCACAGGCAAAATATCAGCTACTGCATGCGCTGCTGATTATTTACGACACCTGTAGGTGTGCGCGCGTATAAGTGATGCAATCGACTTTCCATATTAGGGCCCCCGCACCATCGCGATCGGCGCACGCGATCCATCCGCGATCCATACGTGTATATTGTTGCATCTTTGCGTGTCTCGTGCGTGATGCCTCGCATGCAGTTTCCTACCGATGCCAATTACAAACGCGTCGTATGCGGTGTTTGTTGATCCGCCGGTGGAAACGTTAAAAATTCAGGTCCAACACATACCGGAATATACCCCTGATCCTGCATACCTACGTGCAATTATTATACAAGTGGAATCATATTTGTTCGTTCAGCGTAAAATTCTTATTGCCGATCGCCGATCCCCGACTAACGTTTACAGCCACGGGAATCAATGAAAACTTTGTAGATTCCTCGTATTCTTGCAGCAAAACACTATTTCGCGTCCACAGGTATATGCATACCTATGCTTGTATACCACTGAACGAACGAATAGCCGAGTTTCGCGTGGTTTGTATTGTTCGTTTTATTGAGCCGTTTGGAGAAGAAAGGCAGCCGCGGAAAAAACGCCGAAAAATTCGAAATGTGTGGCAAACCTGTATATATTTATATACGCGCGCTCACGAGGGTAACTATACATAAAGAGAAATCCAGTGGTATAAAGAATTTCCCAAGTGCATGCGTGAATTGCGAATTAGTCGCTCACTTGAAAAGATAAATTGCGCCCGCAAGCGGAGAGAAAAAAGGTACCTGAGTGAAATATTGCCGTACCACATGACCTCTCGTGTATCATTTTTGGTGTCTATGAAGCTAGCGTAGCCAAGTCATAGGGCCATAATAAAACTCACACCATATTTTTTTGCTAATTATTTGCTATTTTTTTGCCAAAGAATTGATTTTTTTGCCATAGCCGTTTCCGAAAAACAATGGTCCTGCTGACTTGAGACTCAAGTCAGCGTAGCCAACGTAATATTTTTAGATCTCTTACACTTATCAAAACGAGCTTTAGGGCATAATTTTTTGCTAATTATTTGCTACTTTTCTAGCAAAGAATAAATTTTATTGCTGCTACCATCATCGAGTAACGGTGGTCCTGCTGACTGGAGACTCAAGTCAGCGTAGCCAAGGCGATGTCTCCGGATCTCTTACACTTATCAAAACGGGCTTTAGGGCATAATTTTTTGCTAATTATTTGCTACTTTTCTAGCAAAGAATAAATTTTTTTACTGCTACCATCATCGAGTAACGATGGTCCTGTTGACTCGAGGCTGAAGCCAGCGTAGCCAACGCTGTATTTCTAGAGCTGAAGCATACATTCAAACGGGATTTGAAGGATATTTTTTTGCTAATTATTTGCCATTTTTTGACTTTTGAAATAATATTTTTAGCGCAATACTTAACAAGAAACAATGGTCCTGCTTATAGGAGGCTCAAGTCAGCGTAGCCAAGGCGATGTCTCCGGATCTCTTACACCTATTGAAACGGGACTTTTACTGAAGAATTTATTTTTTTGCCATCACCATTGCCGAGATAAAATGGTCCAGCTAACTTGAAACACAAGCGAAGTATCCACTATATCTCCAGATCTGTTACAGTAATCCACTTAGGCCTTGGTGGCTTTTTTTACTAAATGTTTTTTATTTAGTAAAAAATATTTCGACTGAGAATTTAATTATTTGCTTTAACCATTCATAAGGCACTAATGTGATCCCTATAAGTAAACACCGCAGCTAGCGTGGCCAACTCAAATTTTTTTGGATTTCTTACACTCATCAAAGCAAGCTTTGTCTTGTTTTTTTGCTAGATCTGTAAGTATTACTTTTAGTTTATGTACGATACTATGACTGCTCAGAAGAGCCTATGTTACCGATTTAGTAAGTGTAGTGTCTTAATTATTTAATAACTATTCATTTCTGATAAAAATACTGGTTATGTCATCTTTTTTGCTCATACTTGTAAAATCAGTAGGTAGTGAAAATTCTGACTATATTCTCAATTTAATTCTGTGGTAATCCACTACTTGATTGATAAATAATACAATGTATAAACTTTGTAGTTTTTTTTCAAGTTGAGTTGAAAACCTCGTCCACGCAAGATGTAATAATATCACTTTCATCTGACTTTCATCATACGTCAATGAAATACTTGAGTCTCCAGTCAGCAGGACCACCGTTACTCGATGATGGTAGCAGCAATAAAATTTATTCTTTGCTAGAAAATTAGCAAATAATTAGCAAAAAATTATGCTCTAAAGCCCGTTTTGATAAGTGTAAGAGATCTAAAAGTATTACGTTGGCTACGCTGACTTGAGTCTCGAGACATCAGGACCATTGTTTTTCGGAAACGGCTATGGCAAAAAAATCAATTCGTTGGCAAAAAAATAGCAAATAATTAGCAAAAAATGACACCATCTCCTTTTTTCTTCCGTTGTCGTCGTTGGCACTGCGCGCTGTGCTGCTCTGATTTGGTGTTTTCTTTCTCACAGCTCATGTTTAATTATAAATCACGAAGAAAGTAAAAATGGAAATTGATACAGAGAAAGCAAAATAACCCAAGGTACTATTGATCTCGACAGGAGACGCGTGGTTTTAAAACAATTGTGCAGACATTTAGAAATTTTATAGCTCCGATCGATCAGTTGTAGGGAGAAAAAAGTGTTTCGTGCACACAACGTGCAAATAATGAATTGTCGATACACCTACTACAGATACGGAGTTGGGAACGGTCACCTTTAAAAGTGTAGACAGTATAATTTTTTGCTAAACGTATAATGCGTAACTGATGCTAATAGCAGTTGTACCTGGAATGTACCCCAGATGCAAATTTTAATTTACCGAGGGCGCAGTAATCATCTAAAGATTGAAAAAGGGCCTAACGTAGGAAATAGACTTGTTTATCTTTCAATACCTACTGTTTACGACACAGTTATTGACAACAAAATTTCTAGTGGAACCAACGTATACAAAAAAAAAAAAAAAAAAAAAAAAAAAAAAAAAAAAACCTGTGGAATTCGGAGCTCCCCGGTAAGAACGAAGTTCTCGCATGTATGGAGAAATCACATGTATACTATAAAGTACAAGTTCCGAAAATACATATGATAATTTTTTGTTATCTATTTGTACTCATTAATCTTTTATGGTACGTACTTACGTCTTTCCATACGTCTTTCTACCTTTGTAATCGTTTTTTCTCATCTGTTATCGTTTCTAATTTCATCAAAATTAAATTTTCGCTATTCAAGAATAAAACAGTTAATGTATGAGTAAAAAAAAAGGTTTATGCACTTTCTCTGTGAAAGACGATTATAAAAATAAAGCTATTACTTAGCAAGTGACGTCAAAAATTTTTGCTATGATTATCAGTTGGAGTAAAAGCTTTGAAACTCAAAAACGGCGCAAAATTTGTGCTTGAGAGTGAAAGCTCATTTTGCTAAAAGCATGTAAAGTATATTAGACAAAGGAAAGTTAATGGTGTATGTGAAAATCTTCAGCTTATACGATAATATATGTAGTCAGAAACGTGACGAAATAAACACAACCCCACTTGCCTCTGGCCCTCTACTTGTGTCTTTGAAAAGCTACTTTTTTGAAATTAATTATATTATGTTATAGAAACCACTCATCTTACAGTCTTACCATACCTGATTTCTCATGTACGTACCAGTTTTTTTTTTTTTTCTTTGTTGTAATTAGTGATAAAACATGAAAAGGGTAGAAAATAAGTTCTGACTTGAATTATTTTAAAGATAATATATTACTAATAGATAAAATATAATATACTTAATAGATAAAATTATAATATACGTTTTTTTTTACATACATTTGATAATATTTATTTACTAATTATAATTAATACATACTCTAAAAATTTCGCAGGCACGCAAATACATCGTAAACTAATAAAGAATATTTTTATCTTATTTCATTACGCTAGTACGTTTATTCACTAATTTTTTAAATTTTATTTATTTTTACACACACGTATGTATATATACACATAAGACACATATAGTATAAGGCACGAGGGCACTTTTTTCCTCAATATCAATTACATAAAATATCTCGTACCTCATGTAAGATGCATTAAAAATATCATATAAAACAAAGGGAAGAGTTAATATATTTTTCAACAAAGGATTGAGCGGATAGAAAAAGGTGAGGAGAAATTTTTGAGGAAAAAATGAATGAAAATGATATTTAAAATAAACCTTTCTTACAAGATACGACATACTTCATGTAATTAATATGAAGCAATAATAGTGCCGTTGTGCCATATATAATGCCATTAATGAGTTAAATAAAACTTTCTTACAAGATACGACATACTTCATGTAATTAATATGAAGCAATAATAGTGCCGTTGTGCCATATATAATACAATTAATGAGTTAGCAACGCGTATTGGTGTTAAAATTGAGTTTAGAAAAAAGTCATTGCTACTTAAGAGTAAACGCTTAAACAAATTTATTTACAGATGTGAACAATTTAGTTTTTAAAAAAAGAACCGAACTCTAAAGTGCAAAGATGAAATTTAAAACAAACTTACGAAAGGAGAGATTAAATCTAAATCATGGTGAGACTACGAGTCACTCTTCTGCTGGTGGTAAATACCAGGACGGCAGTGTGGGTGGTGAGCTGTAGTACGGCTCAGGCACATCAGGACAGCAGGAGGATGAGCTGCTGTTGGGTGGCGTCAGCATGGAAGCTACGGTGGGTTCGGTATCCTCCGAGAGTGAGTCTCCAGCCAACTCTTTGGTCTCCGGGACCGGTCCTGAGCGTTGAAAATTGTCAATGTTTTTTACATTTACAAGCTTCATCAGCTCCTCCTCCTGCATCATCCATTTTTTCACTTTGTGTCGGTTGATGCCGACCTTGCGGGCCTTTGTTCGATTTTTTGCAAACTTATGGTTTATTTCCATTGTGTTTAGCACTTTTATCTTAAAACTTGGCTTCGAACACGCAAGATCGGAGTTCTTGGTGTCTTCGCACGGTTTTTTCTCCACTTGGCTGTCGGGCAAAATACTGCAACTGTCTGCACTCAGCGGCAGAGAATCCTCTGGTACATAGTCCACATGGTTAGGGGTCGTCCTGCAGCTGTCTCTTCGGATCCGCTTGGGATGGATGAAAAAATGCTCCTCATAACCATCCTCTTCGTCCGAACGTCCACGCTTCATCTGCATTTGAGTTTTGTGGGATCTGGGGACTGGGATCAGAGCTTGCGTGGCTTTGGAGGGGATCGGACTGGTAGTGGCGTAGTGCTCGTCTTCGGATGGGAGTGTCAGCGAGGAGGAAGAGCAGGAAGAGGGCGACGCAGATGGAGGAGGTTCAGACTTTATCTGCAGTCTGGAAAATTTTACACTTAAGGCTGATGAAGCTGGAGTCGGTTCGCTTGACTGCGGATGGTACAGGTGGACAAGCGAAGGCTGGTCCTGCGACGGAGAAGCTGATGATGTAGCAACTCCTTCGCTTGAGGCTGAACGTACTCCATAGAGATAAGACTCGCGTAGAGTCTCCTCATTTTCAAGCCATTTTTTTAATTGGTGCCGGTGTATGTTGAACTTCCGTGTGGTTGCACGCTCATTCAGCTTGCATTTTTCGTCATAGTGATAAAAGTCAAGGACTTTAATCTTAAACGAAGGTGAAATCAAAATACCGCCACCCATTACGTTCTTATAATGGGAGTTACGTGGGCGATGCGGCTGCTGTTGTCGGTGCCGGGATTGGGGCTTGCTTCGGATCATTTTTATGAGGGCACTGTCCTCGCTAAGCACTTCACTCACTTTATAAGACATACTGGTAGATTTATTCACACAGACTTCAACAGTTGACAGAAACAACTAATGAAAACCGTGAGTTCAAGAGAGAACAGTTTAAGTATCGGTGCCGAAGCTTTACTGCAATATAACAGCTGAGGACGTCGTAAGCGATACTAATTGTCTCACTCCACTGGTCGCCTGTTACTGTAGCTACTGTTGCTACGCTGAGTTGGGCGTACTGCGATAACGACTCACCTCGTTAAGCATCTAACGCAATGTAGACCAGGCTGGCTAACTGGCTAATTGCACCAAGCATAATTATCTTTCAATTATGGATGTAGATACGCACGCACTCACGAATAATGGGCCGTTCAGAGAGTTTCGAGAAGCCCTTTCCCCATTTTCTACTTTATCTCAGCCTACCATAAATGCGGTAGGTGAGCATGATAACGGAAAAACAATGCGAGTGTACAGTTTAATTATGGCGTAGTTGTGTTTCGACACTTTTTCATGCCACTCCTGGAGAAGTCGAAGCTACCAGCTTTTGTCTGATTGTTTTTCTACTTTTTCTACTTTTTTTTAAATTTAATTTTTTATTTTTTTGAAACCACTCAAGAAATTAATACGATAGTTCATAAAGCTAGTGCATCGAAGCTACTGCTGGCTTTCGTGGTAGCCGGTATACCTACAAGGCCCGCTTTTCCCCCCATTTTTCACTGACACTCGCCTCGCGCTACTGGCAGAGACTTTCAAAATGAGACAAGCCCGAAATTGAGACGATCTTTGTACTCCAATAAGATCGAGTTTTCAGTAAACGGGCATGGCTGTTTCAATTATTTAAAAACTAAATGAAGAAATTAAATAATTACCTACTAAGAAAGCCTGAGGTTAGTTGTTACCAATCGTTTTCTTATTATTCTACACCTTTGTGCGATTGGGAAAGCCTATACTATCTTAATTACGGTTCTACAAAAACACCTAATCACAGACGATCTTATCGCTGGATTCCATTGTTTGTCGGACAATACCAATATTGTACACCGTACGTTGTAATCACGAGTTGACCGGACCAGTTGGCAACAGAAAGACAAGTTTCCAAAAAGTTGTGTTTGTATTATACTACAGCTCCTTGTATGGAGAAAATTGTTAATGCAAGGATTCAGAAATTATCACCTATGTTATCTTGCAATTTGAGTTATGCAGCAAAGAGAGATAAAAACAAATTTCTCCTATAAAAAGGTTGTAAAAAAAAATTATTACTGCATGCATGTATACTTTGTACAAACTTAATGTGTACATTTAATTGTGATTGAAATATTGGTGCATACTTTCATACTCTGCCCGGAAAGACATTTGCGACCAAGAAATAATAGTGTCATTTCATTTATTATTTTGCTCATGTACAGTGACAGTCGATTGTTAAGGGGATCATAAATATATCGCCCGCCAGAGTACATGGAAAGTTGGAAAGCTCATTTGTTCAGGTTTGTCGATTGCTATCCTCACAGCTTGGTTTAGTTCCTCGAATTTTAATTTGTTCAACTATACGGCTACTTGGAATACTCGTATTTGTGAGAAAAGCGTCAATTTATGTAGCTGTATGCAATTGAGTTTTAATTGCTATCGAGAAGCTATATCTCGTTTTAAAAAAATAATCAGTAAAACGATAATGTTCAAAAATGCTCTGTTGAAAAACCTTGTAAACTTTCTATTGTCAGAAAATTTGTAATACGTTAAAAAAAATTAATGTAAGTAACAATAACCTGCGCCAATTTTATTATTTAATGACAATTAAATTCTTATGAAGTGCGGACTGCAAAAAATAGCATCGAATTACAATAAAAAATAAATGCATGGATATTATAATACCCAACTACAATTAAATTAAAATAAAATTGTTTGTTTTCCAGTACAAGCTAACTATTGAAAAAAAAAAAAAAAAAAAAAAACAAAACTAATAATAAAAATAAAACAGCTGTTGCAATGATTATGTAGTTGAATAAATTTAATCTACAGATGTACAGTTGAAAGAAGTTCTCTTGACTCCAACTTTATAACAGTGGGGAGAGAATAAAATATTTCAAGAGTTACTCCAGTTGTAATATTAATTGATAGTATTTGTCAGATGAAACAACCTAACGATTAGGAAATAAAAATTGGAATCAAAGCACTGATGTTTAAGTAGTATGTACATTATATGATTTCAAGGAAAATTTGCAGTTAAATTCGCTCAGCACACGATTTCCATGTTGTCACAACGTTTGAGTATGAAAATTAAATTTATTAGCAATTCCAAAAAAGAAAGCATGATTTCTTCTGAGTCACTCAATCAATTTTGATTCTTGGAAGACTAAGCAAGAAAGTATCTACGTCAGCATTGACTGATGTGAGCAAAGCGGACAATCCACCAATACAAAATGTTCTGGAATGTTCATGTATATTTCACGATATGAAGAGAAACTCTGAGTCTTGAATTTTTTTTCCAAAACTAAGTAACATGAAATCGATATAATCACTTATCTATATAACCACTCCGAGCCATATGTCACGAGAAGGACATTGTACATACTAAGTTCCAAATCAACAACAATGTGTATATGTATCGTAGTACAGGAATCACATGAATTCAATTGAAATCGTATATTATTGTAAGGGTATAAGAAATATATAGCAGTAGAGACAAATCAAGTGTCTACGAAAAAGACAATCTGATCTTTGGACGGGATAAACCACAACAATTATCTGGGCTAAAGTGCTACAGTTAAAAGAGAGTTAAATTTGGCTCAAGTACAAGGATTTTTATTTGATGAGCTTAAATGTAACAAGATACGCATATATTTAGTTTTAAATTTACAAAATAGGTGTATTTTTAAGGGGAAAAAGTTTACGTTATTAGTACCAAAAACATTTGATAAACTTTTAGAACCAACACATTTTTTTGCTGCGCGTGGAAATATTTTAGTACGCCGTTATCTAAAAATTGTTTCAGATCATTAAGCACATCGAACATGCCACTGTCATTTAAATATCAATACAACAAAATTGAAGAAATATCTTGAAACTGCAATCGCTTGGCAGTAGATAATATGTTATCCGTCTGGTGCCTACCGAGAAAATCAAGAGCTATTAAAACTACATTTATTCAATAATAGCGAGCTATGCTTTGAGATATATAGATCATTACAGCTTTTCAGTTACTACGGACATAAAAATTGAATATATCTATTCGGTTCCATCAATCTTAGTTTTGATGAAAAAATATGAGAATACAATCTACTTAATTAAAAACGAATAAGATATGAAGTATGAATTGCAGCATATCAAATTAGTTCCTTATATCTATACAGCTGACGACTCGATGGATACACGAAAATATAGATGTGTTTTCGAGGTGTAATCACATTCATACACCTAATGGAAATATATTATCAGAGAGAGATCAAGCGATGTTTCTGCGAGTTGAGCGACACTGAGGGTAAGGTTAGCTGCTTACACCTAACTCAACCTACTTCCGGACGCTAAAGTCTAAATTCAATGACATTCAACGATCAGAACTGTTTCTCACCCGCATCTGAGAATATTTTTTCAACGGGTGGACATGCATACGACCAATTATTCAATTCAACATAATCGTCAAAAACGAAGTATCGGTAGGGAGGGGGGGGGTCCGTAATGAAGACAGTTCACTTCAATTTTGCAGTAAAACTATGAATGTTCATTTCAGCGACGTGTATTTCAACGACAACGATAGCTCAGTGCAGCGACTGTTCATTATTTCGACAGCCAATAACAAGGCAGTTTACTTCGACTTTCTTCTTATACTGCTCCGTGATTGGCTGTCGAAGTAATGAACAGTCGCTGCACTGAGCTATCGTTGTCGTCGAAATACACGACGCTGAAATGAACATTTATAGTTTTACTGCAAAATTAAAGTGAACTGTGGTTATTTCGGACCCCCCCCCTCCCAATCAGTAGTACGGATTTGTTTCGAGAGAAAGAAAAGCTTGCACCCGAAAACTATAACACTATTTTACATACATATGATAAAACAATATTTCGAAAGTGATGAAATTTTCTTTTAAATAGTCGAAAAATTAGCGTTTTATTTATGAAAAACGAGCTTTTTTATGGACACTTAACTTGCATGAAATTTTTTCAGTAAGGTAATGAATTATAAAGAAGTAGCTTATGTAAGTAACTGAAAGATTTTCGAATTTCAGACCTACGGCACTGTCAGTCTTAAAAGCGTAAACAAATTATCAGATCGAATAAATTTCTACAGTTTTGTATTTCCGATATCCTTTAAAATTGGTATACTGTTTTGGAGGAGTTTGCCAGATTTTATAAAGAAGTTTTAGTTAGAAACTGCAAAAAAGAGCCATTTGTGCAAAAAGGCACACATGGGCTAAAAAGTCAATACAGTTGTAAGTTCAACCATACCGTTGAAAAAATGCACATTTGATATAGAATAATTGTGTTACGCTATTAATGGCTGAATTTTCTGTTAAAAATCAAACCTGATTAGCTTCTTGGCAACTTAGTAATTCGCATTTTTTTAAAACTGTTTCCAAATAACTAGCAAAAGAATATCCCGCAAATCCTATTCGAATTGATACTACAGGTCTAAAAATACAGCGGTGGCTATGCTGACTTAAACCTCAAGTGGGACCATCGTTACTCGATGATGGTAGCAGCAATAAAATTTATTCTTTGCTAGAAAATTAGCAAATAATTAGCAAAAAATTATGCCCTAAAGCCCGTTTTGATAAGAGTAAGAGATCTAAAAATATTACGTTGGCTACGCTGACTTGAGTCTCGAGACAGCAGGACCATTGTTTTTCGGAAACGGCTATGGCAAAAAAATCAATTCTTTGGCAAAAAAATAGCAAATAATTAGCAAAAAAATATGGTATGAGTTTTATTATGGCCCTATGACTTGGCTACGCTAGCTTAATAGACACTCATTTTTGTGATCCTCATCCGCGACCCCGAGCTGTTTTGCAAGTGTAACACTTGCTGCACGGAGATCGGCGAGCTTATTGATTTTCGACGATTTTCAAGCACATATGGGCATACGCGTATACATGTATATATGTATATTGAAATCGACACCTCATCGCTGCAGGCGGGCAGACTCATCGTGGGCTGAAGGAGAAAAAGGAAAGCGAGAGATAGAGAGGGGACAAAAAAAATTAGAGGAAATAAAGATAAATGAAGTGCAAGCGGTTGAAAGAGAAATACGCCAAGGCTCGAGAAAGAAACGAAAAAAAAAACACCGAGAGCGAGGGTGCAGAGATGCGCGTGTCGCGCGTTTGTTGTTTCCTTTTCATGGTTCATACAACATATACAGAAAGAGAGAGAGAGAGAGAGAGATAAAAGCCGTACGTGCACTGTGTAGGTATATTACAATGATAATAACCATATGTAGTCATGCTCTGTAAATGGTAACGAGCATTCAATAAACGATCAAAATGAGTATAACGTAGCCAATCGTATGGTTGAATAAAAATCGATGGACGAGGAGGAACCACACTCGAAACGCCTTATTTATTTATATACAAATTTGGATTTTCAGTGTATCCGTGTAACATCTAGTGTTATAATTATTTGTAATTGTGTGAAAAAATCAGGTGAGGAGGGGGGGGGCAAAGTAACCAATGTTATATAAATATTGTACACACGCTGAAAGTTACACTACGTAAATGCACGCGTTACCCGAGTGAGCAAAAGTATAAGCGTGTATGTAACAGCGCACAGAAATGAAGGAGAGCGTCGTGGTGGAGATGATGACTGGATCGCGTTATCCGAGTGTTGGGTGCATCCGCAACAGCGGAGCGAGAGGGAGGGGGATCAGATGGAGAGTAATAATAAACGAATCCACGCACTCTGCTCTCGTACGCATATAGACACATATATGTATGTATAGGCACCGTGTATTTTATGTTAATATTGTAATCGGCGGCGCCAAGGAACGGATGCGTCTCTCCTTCTCTCGCCGCGACGCAACTGCAATGTTTGCGATGATGATTTTCTTTGCCGAATCACATGAATATGGTTTTTTTTGTTTTTTTGTTTTTTTCATTAAGCACATCACGCAACGTAGCCAGGCATTACAATATATATGTACAGGTACAAGTACATACCTGTTTAAAGAAAACACGAAATTTGTTGATGAATGTCACAACAGGCCGAAACGGAATAGACCGGGCTCAAACAGTGATGAACCGGGAAAAATTATTCGCACCCAATAATTTTTTGCAATAAACGTTCAGGGCGTTTCAGCGCGCGCTCACATGGGAGTGTATACCTATATATTATGTTCACTACACGTTGAGCCACGAAATACATGTATTATAGGTATACACTCCATAGCGTACGTACATCCGTCATAATTGTTCATTTCAATCCATTAGCATCGGAGCAAAGACGCACATACTTACTTATAAACACAATATTTCTGAATGAATTTTTCTGTGTGTATCCGTAGACGTAGCAAATATACTGGCTAAATGGCGCTCGATGTAATTAATTATCAGCAATGACAACGAAGATTTTCGTATCACGTGAAATCGATTTAAATGTAAAATTTACCATCGGTTGCGCAATGCCAAAAACCATTGAACCCTAACAGTCTCGTCATCGTCGGTATTTCTTCTCACAAGCGAATTCACGAGCTCCGATGAAAAAAAAAAAAAAAAAAAAAAAGAGCCGTAAATATGAATCTCATGAAAATTAATAGCTCGATTAATCGTGGGTGTTTCGACGGAGGAAGCGGCGACGCGATTCGTGATGCAAGTGGCGGGCCATCTCCGATGCTCTCGCTCTCGATATTAATATTTGTCGTCGCGGCAGGAGCTCGAAACATAGTGTGGTTCTTTTTTCCCAAAAGAGCGCCCGCAAACTCTATTATGCATGCAAATCGTCCGTGATTGATGAATGAAATTTTTGGGAGTATCGAAAACCCATGTAGGTATGGTTGAAAAAATGCGGGATATTGAGCAGAACATAACATTATACATGCCTGTGTGTAATGTGTGTATGTTATGGAGGAGAGATCCATTAAAACGGTTACAGGTTTACGGAAAATAAGAACAAAACGACGTGGGAGACGATGATCACGGGGACGAGAAAGAGAGATCACACACACACACGGTGCACGTTTATGAACGGGAGTGTAGAAAAAAAAAAAAAAAAGCCAAGTCCGAGTAAATTATGTGAGACAGTGTAGAGCTATTTACAATGTACACATACGTGTGTATTAAATATGTAGGTGACGAAAAATAACGAAAAAAAAAAAAAAAAAAAAAAAAAAAAAACAGGGGGAGGTATACCTACTTATATATACAAGTACCTACGAGTGGAGAAAGTGCACGCGCGAGGGTTCAAACTTTCGTCCCAGCAGCCGAGCGGATAATAGAACCAAACGAGCACGGCACGGTCGCGCTCATATACTGTACAACTATAGCTATATACGTATGTGTACTTACAGGGTACTCAAAACGGAGCGCGATCGCTAAGGACTGTTTAAGAATCGAGTGCATCGTCCAGGTACAAGTATACGTGAGTTTACCTTTGTAATATTGTATCCGAAAACAAGAAGAGACCAAACATATAGGTATGTAATATCATTTGTGAATACCGTATATTATATTCACGTATAGGTCACAGAGCCGAATAAAAGTTATGCGACCATCACTTATTACAGCTGGAGGCGATGCACTCGCTTGTATGCCAATTACGAGGCTAATTGTCAAAGCGCAAGCGTCACCGGAAGTTTGTATTACGGATTCGCGCTGCACACCATTATACCGCTATAATATACTCTACAACGTGATTGACGTATAAATATTGTGTACGTATATTATATAGGTGATGTATGCAACGCACTGTTTCTTTTTTTGATAATTAAATATAACGGTCGCGTCGAGGAGCCGCGTGCGTAATGAAGGATCGCCCACTGAGAGGTGACAGCTAAATCGCTAAACATCATTGCACTCAAACTTGTTGACGGCTCTTAGCTTTTTACCTGAAATCAACACTTGCCACGTGACATGAACGATAATTTTACGATTGCAATTTGAGCGAAAAAAAAACAAAATTATTACGCAATTTATAATCCATCGAGCTGATGTCTTCAATGCCAGGGAGATTTCACGCTAAGAGTGCCTATACTAAATATGTTTGAGTGAAAAAGTATAAGGAAAACAACGGCAACGGAGCAATTTATCTTCAAAATATTTAAAAAATAAATTTTCTCGATCGTCACTATATTATATATAGTACATAATATATATATAAGGTACCCAATAATCGCCACCGACGTCATCGTAATGACCAAGTTAGCCAACAGTGCTGTAACAACCATGAACAACAGGAGCGTAGGCAGGAGGCATAAATATATACCTGTAGGCTGATCATCGGTTATGACAGTCGGTGCCCGAAGAAAGAGAAAGACACAATGACGAGCAAGCACCTATACAGGTATATATATATATACCGCATGACACGACCGGGAGCCATCAGAGATCGGTGTGTTTCTCTCTCCGCTACTTAACTCGATCACTTTACTCGCCGCGGCGCTATTATGCAGGTAGGTATAGGTATACATATACTTATAAGTGGAACACGTCCTCGATCCTCGCGCACACAACAGCAAAGTTGTTGTTACTCCTCCTGCTCTCTTGTCGCTCTTTTCATTTTATTAGTTGATGATTAACGATCGAGCCGCACTTTTTTTTTTTTTTTTTTTTTTATCATCACCTCCCCTCCCTCTTGTCCCCCACAGCCGCGGCATTAAATTGGATTTTAAGGAGCTCAATGCGCAGCTCCGCGCGGAGAGTCATGCCGTATAGTTTACGAGCTCGAGAATCAGCCGAAGCCCATCGCTTGGCTCTTCATTTTTACTGCTCGCAACAACTCTGCATTATTATACCCTCTCTCTCTCTGCGATCGCGATGCGTACACATGTGTACTCACTTACACGCAGACGGTCTATTTATAGAGTGAGTAATAATTCTCTGGTGGGCGGCCGTGGCGGCGGCTTTATCCCTGTATATGTATAGGTATTACCGCCGATCGATACAAGAAATGAAAAAAAAAAAAAAAAAACAACGAAAGCTCTGTTATGACGAGCTGGTCGAGAGCGCCGTCGTCTCCGGTGAAGCTCCTCAATTCCAGGAAAAAAGTGCCGATGGGCTTCGTCCTTCCATCCGATGAGTTTGCTTTGAGATGATTTCGATTTATGGGGGAAAAAAAATGATTATTGCAACAACTGTCCACGATACGCATCGAATCTTTCGTACGGACCACCTTTGTACTCTTCATCCCGCAATAGATTTTCAATTCATTCGAAGTCAAATGAGTCTCTTTTAAAATCTTTCAAACGCCTCGATAAGATATATAGGTATTATATAAAACAACTGCGTTGCTCCTCGAAGTATACTTATTGCGGATCGATATACTTTTATGTAGTAATTAATCGTGCTTCGATCGTTTGGCTCATTAATTGCACCAATTGTATCGTATTTAACATGAATTGATGGGATGTATAGGCTGTTCAGCCAATACTGCATATTCATCGTGTAGCGTCGGGTGCATTAGGTGTACAAGAGGGAGCCGAGACCCGCGAGTGAGAACAAGCCGGCGTCCTTTGGATTTCCTGATGGTGGACTTTTTTTTTTCGTGCATGCGTAAGTCCATTAGCGCGAGCGATCCCTGCTATCGGTGTTCCCGGAAAAAAAGGTCCATTGCTCGTCGCGCGGGGGCAGTGCGGAGAGTTTAAAGTGAAAGAGCTTTAGCTTTGCATGCAAGTATGTACATACGGTGTAAAAAAAGTGCAAGCACGTGCGCAGAGCTTGTACAAGTTGGCGCAAACCGTAGGGTGCATTGGTGAGACACGCGTGGCTGTTATCCTTTGCGCGTAACAAGTAAGTAGATTTGGATGTATGTTTGCGCCGTGTCGTGAGCGCGTACATTCGGGCGTGAACTCGTAAAACCCGCCTCGGTGCCGAGAGCTGGTGTTTGTTTGCAAGGCTCGGCATAAGCTCGGCACGTACCTATAGGGTGATTCACGGAAGCGCAAAGGGGCTCCGCTAGCTTGAGCTCTTGATCGGTTGCGGTGATGTGCACTGCGTCTTTTCTCCCAGCTTGGGTGCACACAATTTTTTCTTTCCTGTACTACTACTACTACTACGTCGTTACCCGGAAATAAGGAGAAGAAAAAAAAAACAACTTGTTGGCAACTTTCGTAGGGTTAAATTTTCCATTGATTTTGCCACAACTCATTGAAATGTCTTTCCCGTTTTCGAAAGACTCTCCGTTTTATTTCAAGCACGCGAAGATTCGTCATTGCAGCGTTACTTGTATACACAAAGAGATAGAGACAATTTCTTTCCAAGAGTCAAACGCCGCTCTGCTCCAACAAAATTCAGCCTCAAACTTGTGTTGTTAAGGAGGAACGTAATGCGTAAATAAAATAATGATATTATGTTGAAAAAGTAAAGATTTCGCTACCTCCCCCCCCCCCCATGTACACCATACATCAAAGACAGCCCTGGCCGGTGTAATCATATGTACCCGGTGACTGTTATGTGGAAACAATTTTAATGAGCCCTTGGCGACGGTATTGGACAAAAGCACCGGCTCAATCTCGGTTCGTCAGCGGCAACGGAGGCCTCTCTCTCTCTCGCTTTTTCCCCTTTTTCCTTCGAATGTATATATTTGAGCGAGAGGAAACGCGTGCGTGAACTGGAAGCTGCTATATATACACACCTTTGTAAGTTGCTCGGGGAGCGGGGGCGAGGAGTAAAAGAGAAGAAAAAAAAAAAAAGAGTGGCTCGTCGCGCATGAAGGAAAAGGCGCCAGCGAGCCAAGCTCGGTCGCGGACGAGGCCTTGGACTTGTTTCCAAGGCGGTGCACGCGCTGCGCCGCAGAAGACCGAGAGGCTTAGGATTCGACGGCGGCTCTTATATACGTGGTGGGAAGGATTTTGCGTTCGATGCGCTTGCACGCGTTTGTTTTGTAAAAAAAAAAATAGATTTGACTGACGTGACGCGTGTACGTGGTATACATTATACCTATGTACATGAATGGACGGACAGGACGTGCAACTAATAATCGTAGGCAGCGCCAGGTAAAACGGCACTTACACCATACGGGGCACCTTGCCGACCTCGCCTGCAGTCTCCTCGTGCGCATTATCTCTTGGCTGAAACCGATTTTTGCTTTTTACCGGTCAACGCTGACTCTGCGTTTTTTGTTTTCCTCTATATTTCCCTCCCTTGTACGTGTACCTGTATACCTACTACATCGATATCATATGTTACGATTATATATATACTTCTCTCACTTGTTTTCATCGTGTTTTCTTGCAAAGCGTCACATATTACACATTCCCGCTTGGAATTTCCGACGGATGCGCGTTTCGTGTGACCAACGCCTGTACTTATACATATTAAATATGTGTATAAGGTACTGGAGCTATAACGCCAAAGTCGGTGATTTAACGATCGCTGCTCGATGCTGCTCGTACATATATATAGAATAACCAAGCGAAGATCGCCTTGGTTTCAACAAAATCTCTATTTACCGAACTTTTTCAAGCGATCGCGCCTCGTAAAAATGTATATTTCGCGCGAATCGTCATTTATGTCACTTAGTTTCGTAAGAAATCGTCTTTTTTTTTTTTTTTTTTTTTTTTTAATTATTACGTCTTTTAAAGCGAAGGTCTCGTTAGCGCAATGTCGGTAACGCGTGGCTTTCAAGAATTTCTCAATGACCAGCTCGTGTATGTGTACAGGACGCGCGTCGGTTTGTGAAACGTGCGAGGCTGCAGTGACGATAATTGCCGGTGACACTGAATATGACGGAGACACGAACGCGTGTTTGCCGAAAATATTTATACCCGATCGCAAAAAGCGTCGGAGTATAAGTATACTATATAGGTACACACGAGTCAAAGGACGCTCGTTCCTTGTTGCAAGAGTACACTGTATAGGTTCATACATTGTATATACCGAATGCATAATTGTGTCGTGTATAGAGGTGTGTACATTACACGCGCACCCATATATACATACCTATAAAAAGAGAGAAATAAAACCGCAGGAGAGATACCAGAGCAAAACTCATCGTTCACGGCATCATACATGTGATGTATGTATACGTGTAAGCTTCTGGCTGGTTTATGCCGATCTAATCTTCCATCCGATCGAAAAGTATACGTATGTATAGGTGTGCGGCGACAATAGCCACACATGCAGCTGCAGCGTTTGGTTTCCCTTTTCTGTGCACCATCACCCATACCGGGTACTTTACATACCTATATATTCGAGCTAGGCTCTCTCCCGAGCTTCGAGGGGCCGGTGTATGTTCAATTAAATTTCCCGCGAAAGTGCGCGCGCGCGGATCGGCACTGTGTTATTATTTATTGTCTCCGGCTCGCTTCCTATTTCTGCCATAGGTAGGTACATATACATACACGCAGATACATTGTATTACGGGCTTTTACCCACGAGTGTGGGTATATATATATACATGCCACGCAACTTGTGGGGTATATTTTAATGGGGTTTGCGTCGATGGTGCGCTTGTATAATACAATGGGGATAATAGTACATCCAGTGGTGTTTACCTAACATGTAATATACCTATATGGTATGACTCTCTCCCTCGATCCGATCCGATTCTATATATGATGTACGAGTCTGATGTGTGTAGTCTAGGTCGTGGCTAGGTCGTACGAACATTATGAAAAACAATCAAAATTTTTCGTCGTTTTGATCACTTTGAGTGTATGTTATTTGTATTTTTTCACTGAATTCCAAATCGCGGCTCATCATGTTTTTCTACTTACTTTTTATGATACAAACGTTATAGTAATATGGTATCTACGGTATAATTTAATTCGCACTTTTATGAATATCAAATATCAAATAAATTAGAAAATTTCACGTTTTGACAACATGCGTGTACAATATTATTAAAAGACATCTTAAAAACTTGCACATATCGAGGAGGGTGCAAAGACAATGTACTTGTATACCTACACTTGGCGATGACTGCAGTGCTACACAGGCGTGGAAGTGAAGCGAATTTCTGAGCTCATGATTATTTTTGCTAATGTATTATTATAAACAAACGCAAAAAAAATTGTGAGTTTAAGGGAAACAAATATTGTACGTGGTAAGCCCTTCAAATTGAAAACTTTATGCGACTGAACAGTCAGTTTCAGCTGAAAGCTCGAAAAATTTGTATTACTTAACAAAACAGCATAGTGACTATCACGATTTTAAAGGGATTTCGTCACAAGCTCGGCATAGTTTAAATAGTACATATTATCTATATGTAAGAAAAATAAATGAGGGGGGGGGGGGCTAAGCGACGAAAAAAAAAAAGAAATTGTCGCGGGAACAATGTACAAAGTAGCTGTATACCCCAGCATTGATAGCACCAGTTCTACGTGGTAGTAAGTAGTAACCCAGCCGCAGCAGCTGCACTTGAATTTGACGAGGCTCTGTATGTTAATGAGATGGCCATGACGCTCTGAACCTTATGTTATGTAGAATAAGTGGAAAAGCGCTGGCTATGCAAAGCTGCGGCGGAGGAAGCGAGACAAAAGGAAGCTTGTCCTACTATATACAGGTGCATGCCTACAAAGATATGTGTATGTTCATCGTGTACATTGAGGTGTAAATACATAGAGGGTCTTTGCAACATCATGATACATCAATCCATACGGTAATTCAGGAACTGGCTTTTTAGCTCTTTCATTCGTACATCATGTACCTATACATCAGTTATTCCGTACTGCCACGCGAGTTTTCATGTATTGGGCTTGTATAGCAGATGCGCGATCGCCTACGACTAGAATATAATATATGATCGGATCCACTCGAGGGTTCACGGCCTCTGGGACAAAAGTCTTTTTTCCCCTTCAAGCGCTTTCACGGATATGAACAAATTCATAAAATTACAGAAATCCATTACTGTCATAGGCATTTTTTTTTTTTTTTTTTTTTCTCAACATTTCTATCGCTTATACATATGTTCAAGGTCAAATTGAAAATTAATTTTCCTACTTATGTTTTTTCTTTATCCAAACTTGGATGACTGGAAAGAAATCGGTGAAAAAATTCATGCAAATTACGCAAAAATAGAACCTCCTTCGATTTTAATTTATCTCGAATTTCGAAAATGAATGAAATTATCATCGAGTATTGAGTATATTTTTGTAGACCCGCTTAAATATGTGTTGCACCGTTGTCGTGATGAAACGTATACAGTGCGATTCGTGATGCCGAGCAAGCGGAGAGGAAGAAGAGCAAGTTGCGTGTAGCTAAGCACACAAGTGTTTGCCCAATGGCATCAGATAGATGTACGAGAAATACTTAGGTAAGTATAATTATATTCTCTATACGGAAAGATGCGCGACGCCCGCAACAGTAAGCTCGCGCTCTATGTATAATATATGTATATACGTATAGCGTTGCAGGCAGGCCACATCCTCGTACATGTACCTATTACCTACTCTTTGCAACTCCAGTCGAGTGTGACCGATGATGCTTGTCCAAGATAAGCTCCTTCGCCCGAGTGTTTTTCACATATATAATATGTATTCACATGCACGTAAACATAAATACACGTACTGGTAAATGCACCTGGTTCATGAATTCCGTGGTCGTATACGAAAATGGCATCACACGATTCTTATCTAAATTCGATCAATTTTTCCGGCGTCACTGGTGATTGGAAAAAACACAACTTTTAAAAGTATATACATTTAGTTTCGACACCGCGAACCTTTCGTTTGACGAAAGTAGTTCAAGAGCACTTGAGCTGTAACTATGTATATACGTACAGGTACCTTGTATACTCGCTAAAACAAAGTCACTTCCGATTGCAAATACGTTAGCGCGCTAAAGCCGTTTATTTTCGTCGGCGTTAATCATCGGTGTTTCAGATAAAAGTAGAAGTGAAACTTTAAAAGCAAATGAAATCCCGACGGAGGTCACAATAATCTCGGGGTACATGTGTACCTGTACGCTAAAACGAAGGAGAGCAAATTCCCCGCAAGGTTTTTCCATAACGGATAAAAAGAGCTTTAATTAGATCGCGCGTATTTTACGATGTGCATGTATATATATATATTTGTATATATATATATATATATATATATACCTACTTGTAAATATATATAAATTATATGGAACAGGTGAGCCTTTGTGCCAATTAGAGATGGCCCCTAGCCATGAGAGTGCACCGCACGTCAAGCGTAATTATACGTAAGTACGATATTGCTGGAATCTTGGTTTCCCACCTGATTATTTCGATCGGCCGTTCCATGCTTACGTGATGGTGGAAGATCGAGAGTTTGGAGAAAAAAAAAAAGAAAAAAGTTCTGTTTTGCAATGGGATTAAAGTGCAAGTTGGAGTGACGTTAAGCAAAAGTGTCATCGAGAATGGCACTGGGTGAATAAAAATTCGCTGTAAAATATGGCGTGTGCCGATGATATATATATATATATATATATATATATATATATATATATATATATATATATATATATACATGTGTATATATATACATAATACCTTATGGCACTTTAGTTCAAACAAGAAAAATGTCCCACACACATAGTTACAGTACTTACAGGTAGAGGAGGTACAAACAAAATTATGCCATGCATCTGCAGATATATAGCTGGACCAGGAAAGTGCAAGTGGGTAGGTATATAGAGATGTATTATACTGCAGAGTGGGGTGCACGTGAAATGTGGATTAAGGAGAAGTAAGGATATTAAGGACCAGTTTCGCACGTGTATACCTATAAATGCATCTCACAGACACACATACCGTATAATAATATACCGATCTATTAAATGCTAAACGCGTACACATTTGGGCCCGTTTGTCGCTATGCCATAAGTATATGTACATAGGTGTATATTGATATGCTCGTAACGGTTGTCCTCTCCCGAGCGTTGCCGTGTCGCAGCAGGAGCAGCTGGCAGGGCATGTGTTATATATATATATATATATATATATATATATATATATATATATATACGTATATAGAGAAAAAAGCAAAGGAGCAAGCAAAGAGTCTCTCGTATATACTTATCTCTGTGTGAGTATATACCTAGGAGTAACTAGCTATAAGCTTATTGTGGGCGCCGAGGGAAAGGGGTAGAGAGCCAGGGAGCTGAAGAAGGAGGAGGAGGAGGCCAGAAGGGATCCGGGCACTCCTACTATTATGTATACGTGCACAGCGACGATCGCGAAGGCTCGCGACTCGCGACTCGCCGTTCGCTTTCTCCTCGCCTCGCTTGCCACCAACAGACCACACGTGTCTGTTCGTGTGTGTGTGTGTGTTTGTGTGTCGTATCACGTGTACTACACTTATACGCAATGGCATTACTTATACGTGTAAATCGCTCTTGTAGCTATTTTATCTCTCTCTCTCTCTCTCTGTGTGTGCGTGTGTGTGTGTGTGTGTTTACTGAATACACCGATCATACGTGAGCGCACAAACACGTTAAACGTAAAATAATCGGAGGAATATAACACAACTATATACCAACTATGTATGTATTTATACGCGTATTTAATACCTAGGGTGTGTGTGTGTGTGTGTCTTTACCTGCACGGGCACTTGGTCACAGGCGCCGCCGTCGAGTTTTCGGTCTCTTATTGCCGCGCGAGTGTGAGCAGCTCGCAAATAATATATGTATACGTTCAAGTATCTACCTCCTATATGTATGTGTGTGTGGGTTTACATGAGCACACGAATTTCGAAACGATGCCGATCGTGTCAGGCGCGTTTCGAAAATTTAACGATCCCCCGTATGATATTATGTGGGCTCACTGCTCATATTGCCTCGGGAAGGACGCGAATGATGCTGGTTACAGATACCGATGTGTTATTCGTAATCGCTTCTGCTTTTCATAATATATAGTTGTTGTATCTCTTTGAGTTAATATTTTATTTTTTTCATCAATGCAACATCTCATAAACATAAAATGATACACGGTCCCTTTCATTTTCCTAACCCCTTGCATGCGCTCATCTCGCTTTTCGTGGAATATGCAATGAAATTAGCAGGTATACCAACAAAAATGATATCCACCTATACAATGATACATCAATAAAGTACGTATGTATGTACTGTCAATTGCTCCCGCATAGGAGCCGCGTGATGTGCCGGAAGTTCGCGGTAGGTAAGTCTATTGTGTCGCTGCCCAACCGCGAATACTTACCGTGACGTCACGCGGGCGTAGGTGCTGCCCTGCTGAGCGTGACGTCACTGCGCCGTACACCTATACCCTGAGCACTATGTGCTTGATCAATGATATACACATACCTATTATTGTTACATCACCGTATACAACTTGTATACTAATGATTTTAGATGCATACTTTCTGTCGTTTGGTATAAATTTGGTCCCCTCGATTCACTAGTGCAGCACTTGTCTCTGTCGCACCTTTTGGATCGCACTTGTCGACTGTTTTGACGAACGATCGATCTCAAGCTGTATAGGCGTTTCACCACTGATTTTGCTATTTCAAATTATTTCTGTACGTTTTAATGTATGCTATTTTCTGTCGCAGTAGATTATGACTGAATTTGGTAAGACCGACGGCTGTATCTACTGAAACTAATAGAGATGCAATGGACTCGTTTACGAGTAGCCGTTTGGATATTTAATATAATGATCAAGATATGTATAAGCATAGAACCGAGGGAAAAAAAAGACAGAGGTGATCTTACTTTTGTATTTACTGGTGTTTAACGAGAGAGACGGCGAAGAGTATAGTATATAGAGTTGGAATTGGATAATCGCGCGAGAAGAAGAAATTTCCGTTAAACTAGATTCAATTGGGGTTTGCCGTTTATAAATTGTTTTTTCATGACAACAGATGTGTGTGCCCCTGCACTTACGATCGATTATCGCCTGCGGAGCTTTTTACCGCGAGCCTCGTGACGAAAGATCGCCCTAATGGGATAATTGGGCGGTTAACTTCCCGTCCTCCCTCTCCCGCCCATCCGTACGCTTTTTTGTCCTTTCGGGCCAACTCGACTCCGGTGCCCCAATGGAATAACAATACTTGAACTAAGCTGGTATGTAATTGATGAAATGTCATTTTAACAGCACGACAATGAAATCGACGAAAGCTCTTGATATCTCGTAGTTGGGTGCACTTGGCAGATTTATGCGCTTAGCAAAGATGAAAGTACAAGTTTATCAACAGCATCCCACTGTGCGATTCAACATGTTGGTATGGTCAATTGGGTGTGTTATAGTGTTTTTTTTTTTCCAAGTGTTGCGCTAAACCAACAAAATCGGTGCAGAACACAAGGCCTCGCGTACATATGTTTGCCAGTTATTAGCCATTGGGTAAAGGTCTCCTCGATACTTTGTTTTGGATCGGACGTGGGGGTTGCAGGCTATGACGCACAGTAGGAAGAGCGAGTCTTCCAGTAATACTCGTACTAAGGAAAAAAAAAAAAGAGGGAGAGAGAGAGAAAAAAAAAAGAAAAAACCGATCCATACCACTAAAGTGGCTAATTAGTCACTCGAGCTCGCACACGGAGCGTAAAGGAGCACCGATCGAGGACAAGCGGCGAGATTGGGTCAAAACGGGACGAGGAAAAAAAAAAAAAAAAAAAAAAAAGGTACGAGAGTGAGCACTTGTATCGCGGTTTTCCATCAAAAAGCGAGAGAGACGATCGGCGGGGGAGTAAATTGGAGCCGAAAGGCCTCGCGATTTTGGTTATGCGTTAAAGTAAATGGACTTTTGCTGCTGCCGTTGTTGTTGTTGTTGTCGGCTCTCCTCCGGTCCCTGGCTTACCTTGTCGCAATAACGTGGTCATGGCCCCGTGCGCCGCGAACCGATCCGAACCGATCGCCTCTCTCCCTATACTCTACAGCCGAGCGCTTGCATTTCCCGCCGTACAGGTATATACCTGATTTTACTCCTCTAATAAAATGTGTACAGCTATACACACACGTGCGCACTTCTGGATGTATATCGGTATTGGCAACAACAACGGAGCCGCGGGAGCGAGAGAAACGGTAGGCCTCCTTTGTCCATTTATGCATGCAGTCAGAAACAGAGCGCAGGGTGCGGAGCGCCGTTGGCGCGACCGAGCGAGTCAGCGGCGACGACATCGGTGGAAGAAGTGCCGTCCAACGAGGCGCGAGCGAGGTCCTTTCTTTATTAGGAAGCGTTACGCACGCCCCCCCCCTCCTTAATCCCGCGTGTCCCGCGAATGACGAGGATGGAACGACATTGGCGCGCGACTCGCCGACAACGACTCAGCGACGCACACGCACGAGTTTTTTTTTTTTTTTTTTTTTTGTTTTTTGTTTTTTTTTTTAACGCATATAGTTACTTATCAAGCGTCGCGTGTAGGTATACGCGCTTCTTTCCGATTCAGCATCGATTCCGTCTTCCTTTGACTTTTTTTTTTTTTTTTTTTTTTTTTCCGATTAAACATAAAAATCACGCGCTGAAACAGAAAAAGTAGAAGAAACCGCAAGCGGGAGAGTATAGGTATATAGCAATTGCGTTACGCGCGATCGTTCGCATGGGTGTATATTTTATGTATACACACACGGAGGGGCGACCTTCTTGGCGTGAGGCCGCCGCAAAAGAGCGTCTTTTCTTTCGCTCCTTTTTCTGCGATAATTGCGTTTTTGGCTCCTTCTCGTTTCGTCGACTCGCGTCGGTCTTTTGTCGGTCGCTCGATTCTTTTTTTTTTTTTTCTCTCTCTTTTTCGTTCGAGAGAAATCGCTGAGAGAGAGAAGGCCACGGTGACACGGCGCGACAGATGCAGATATTTACAGAAATCGGCGCATAATATTCCTTTATCGCCGGATATCGCGCTTTTTCGTGCGCGAGTTGTTAACCGATGTACCTACTTGGTGTGACCGGTAATTATCGCTCGATTGTCGCCGATTTTTTTTAAGTACCGATTGACAACACCGAGATCGCTGTTTATCACGTATATACACGGCACGAGCTCTACAGACGGTACGACTAAATAAACGTGGTGTACCATGTAGTATAAATATTATTGTATGCTCGAACGATAGTGTGAATCGTATCGCTCGTCGTTATCTCCCTCCATACACGTACACGCACCATCTTCTCGCGCAACGCTCGAGCCGCTCGAGAGAGTTTGTTGCCTTGTACTAGTACACAAATATATAAAAGTTTACATCGTTTGCTTCAAGGATAAAAATGAAAAGACTGAAAAGCTATCGCGACATGATCTCACGTCCGCACGTTGTGTACACGAAAAATAACAAATAGAAAATGAAAAAAAAAAGAAAAAAAAAAAAAAAAAAGTCAGGGTCCAACTCAATTTTCCCGATTCCTCGATAGTCTCAGATCCCAGGTAATATAAACACAAAAATACGGCACTTATCGCACAACGTAAAGAGCAGCCAAGACCCTCTGTATATATTGCCTGTCTCCCGCGCGCTCGTTTCGCAACATCCTTGTGAAATCGCGTTATCGATCTCGCTTCGAGCTACGCTAAGCTGTACACAATCTATACGATAACACGCGGTACAAACACTATGCGGGCCGGTAGTCTTGCGCGTATATTCATTCATACGGGCGGCATTGCCGTGTCGCGTCATGCAACTACGTGTATACAGGTATACATAAGCACACTCGTGTAACGAGATCGGTAAGGCGGTGCAAGTTCATCAACAATATACATTGGCTAACAATAATACGTAAGCAATCGCGGTGCACGTGCATGCATTGGAAAAAATTGGGGAAACAAAAAGGAGAAATCGGATGGAGCGCGGGCGATGTGCGTGTCCCAATCTTGGCGTGTTATTACAAACCGTATTCTCTCAAACAGGACGTGAATCTGTAATCAATACCTATACACCTGTGCGTGACGAGTTCTATTTTTATTTGCTATTATATCCACGTATTGTTTGATCGATGTACAAGAGTGGCTAACCACGAGGAAGCAACAGATCGTTTTCACTCGTTCTTACCGATCATTGTGCGGGCGATTCTCTTTTTCACCTACATTGTTCTTTTCCATGGTCCCGTGGCATGCCGATCCCGCTACTTTTTGTTTATAGATTGAAGAAGAAAAATTTTAAAAAGCGTGAATTGCAAAATTCGTGAAGACCATTTTGAAATCGGTTAAGTACGTATCCCAACATTTGTTCGATTAATTTCGGAGCCCTGGCGCGCACGTCAAGTTTTTTGAGCTGCTGATTCTCGAGTATTTCCACAATAGGTAATCCAATACATTATTCCATTCGCGAGACGAAGCTCACGTTTACTGAAACTTTGCGTGTAGGTATATATATATATACCATGGCTCGTGTCATAACGACTGTTCAAGGCAAAATCATTGCGCCACTCCGCGATCGAGGATTCCCTCCGCGTATAAGTCCCGGCAAACTCGTTTTCTACGTGGGTTTTTGGCATAGCCACTGCTACGATACCTGCGTATAAGTCGCGATACCGGAACGTAGGTGGGAGTACAGCCGCACGAAAAACGCAAACGAGATATCAAAAAGTCGCGCTAGGGGAGATATTTTATTGTCCGTCAGTTCTCCTTGCTCACGTTTTACATAACAGATCCGCACAAGCTCGCACGGTGCGGGGAATAGGAATGTACAAAAGAGCAACGAGTGAGTATAGCCGATCGGGCAACCCTTACCTATTGGCAGTTCCCCGCGGTCTCGACTGGCTCACGTGTCGGCCCAGAAGCTCAGCAACAACAGCAGCGACGAAGACTCGGACGGCCCTTGCTTCGCTGTCATCTCCTCCTCGGGCTCGGCCTCCAACCGCATCTTCCTCACCCACGTCCCACTGTACTACCGATCGCGCGCGCGTCTAAGGCTCGATCGCGCAAAGCGCACTCATATCGATGTAAAGTATCGCGAACGGAGCATCAATTTGTATATTGTTTTTTTACGGTGTACAACCAATACAGGTAAATAGTATGGGTGCGCGCGCGCGCGCGCGATCGGTTTGTGTATACCGATTTTTGTCGCCGAGGAGGCTCAGCTGGCTGCTCGCGCGGCTCGCCGATTCGCGGAAACTGCGCTGTTTCTTCGCGAGCGCACGCGCCCGTACCAAACTATATATACATCAACTAACTAACTCTCGTGTGCTCCTGCCGCCTACTCTCCGTGTCCCGTCCTGCACCCGCCCGCCGTTGCTATCCACTTATATACTTACCTATACTCCTATATGCCCGTAGCGGACTCGCCCGTCGCAGGAGCAGGAAAGAGAGAGAGAAAGTCATCGCTCGTCGTCGTCGTCGACTAGCTCACGTGTATATATAATATATATACATATACGTACCCATGGGTATGTATATATATATATATATATTATAGGCGCACACTTGGTATACCTAGTGCGCGGAGGAGGCCCTCCCTCTCCTTCTTCCATGTAGTCATACAATCACCGCGATAGTCCCATGGATCGTAACACATATGTATGTGTGTATCCTGAAAGTGCAAGAGTATATGGCCAAGATCGGTACACGCACGTATAGGTATATATGTATATTTTACATTAATTGGTATACGGCAAGATGCGGGGGCGGAGGAGCGCGCGCAGGCGCGCGACCTTCTCCCCCTCGAGCGATCGCGTCACCTGCCCCGTTTTTCTCTCCATCAGCAAACAGCACGTAGGTATATATTATATACCCATCTATACCTACATACATGTATGTATATGTATACCTATACATACTGCCCAAGCAAGTATATATATGCATATAGGCTGTAGTACCCACGATTATGTGCAAGCGTGTAGGTATGTATAGTTATGGCGTGGAGGCCCCTCTCTCTTTCCCTTCCGACACCCACGACTCCCACGCAAACAGCCTCCTCCTTCTCGCTCCCTCCGTGTCCTCTCCCTTCCCACTCTCGGACTTTACGAGACTCTCGTTTCGCTCGTCCCGATCTCGACCCACCGCCACTCCGATCCGACTCGGTGGCTGGTTGGCACGTGCGCTCGCGCGGGTCTGTTATGGAGGCCCCCGCGAGAACTCGGCAGTGAGCTTGCAACCATTGGCACCGCAGAGCCTTACATCTGCCTGATGAAGGAAAAAAAGAGCAGTGTCTCAATTTTACATGTACATATACAACATAAGTACATCGTTGAAGAGTTAGTTCCCATATGCTGATTATTGTTGATTCGCGTATGTTTTTCAGGGAGATCTGTTGGATTCACCGACATGTTTCACTAGTGCGAGCTTTTTCTTCGAAAGAAGAATTATGTTTCGTCAAACGTTATAAACAATTGACACCTAAGATTCACACGCAACGCTTTATTTGGTAATAACTATAGTTGTTGAATAATGCAGATATTATAAATACACAGGCTTACTCGAAATCACTAGTAGCAAGAATTTTATTTTATTTTATTTTATTTTTTGACTGTTAACTCCAACTAATCTCCATTTCGGTAATGTATATGTATAAACATGTTTTTGTACAATGACAAAAAAGTATGTGGAAAAATCTACTAAATGAAGAGAATATCACGGGCGATCGTTGTAGTGCCCAAGTTGATTTTTCTTATTGTAAAATTTTTTCATCACAATTATTTAACAAGCCGGGCAATTCGGGGTCTCCCTGCGTATATAATATCTAATACAAATGTTGCTGTTTACCAGTGTAGCCATTAAAGCAACGCTGCATGATGCGCAAAAAAAAAGAATTATTAAAAAACCTGTGAAAACAATGAAACTTTTTATTGATTCCACTAATTAGCAAAAAAATGTTTACGATATTTAAGCGTACTTAATACATATATCACTTAGAGTAAAAAAGATGCACAACTTTTGCGGCTTAAGATTTTTTTTTTTTTTTCACACTCTTCAGGATGATTTATAACGAATGATTGTCACCTTGTATTTAATAACTCGAGCTCTCGAGCATCAAAAGTGCGCGGTCTCTCTTTTCAAGTACACGCGCCAACCTTTTGCGCGCATCCGTCCCGTGTATTATTTACCTACGGATGGACAGTCATGGTAAATTAAACTTGAATTTAATTTAATAATAATTATTCACCTTCGACTATGGTACCCATACATTCGTGCCAAAACGCATCTAGTCAGCAAACTTAGATATGGTACGTGTATAGATTAGTTGACACGAAGTGTACCTCTGGTAAGTAATTTAAATTTTCTTTACAAGTTTGAAATTGATTTGAAATAACTGAATAAAATTAAAAAATATACTATTGTGAGGGGTGTGCTCGAAATAAAAACAATACATAGCATGTGCTTGGCCATCTGTCCTCACAGTCATCGACGATCACTCGGGTGTAAGGCGGCTTTTACTCGTAGGTTTATCTGTCATTTACAATATTAAGAATTTATTGAATTCAAAGTTTTGTTCTCTCGTGATAATAAACACGTATCCCAAGTCCCCGACTCCACTTTCGATTGGGCCCTTATTTATAGACTCGAATAATACGTACAGCGGCGAAAATCTGAAGCTGCGAGAGAAAGTTCTGTATTATCGATCTTAGCATTTTATAATGGAAACAGTACAGCAGCAGAGCACTCCTATATGTAGAGTAGAAGGAGGGACGAGAAAAAGTTATCGTCAGTTGAGCCCTGCTCTGGCAAACATACGGCACACCGCTGTAAACCACCCTTTGGGGTCATTTTCCAAATTTCGCATTCAAGCTATCAAATATTAATTTGCTCTCCAGTTTTTCATTAACTGCTTGTTTCGATCACTCAGAGATCGAATTGAACCAATGGAGAACGAACTGATTCGCCCAGATTTGCCCAGCCGCTGCACGTGGTCACCCAATGCAGCCGGCAGCCATCACACGGAACGAAGCAAGTGAGTATTTTTTTTTTTTTTTTTTTTTTTTTTATGTTTTGTGTACTACACTCATTTAGGTATGCGCGTACAATCAGTGAAATCTTTATCTGTCCCTCTGGTTTGCCAATGAGTGTTACGAGCGTCACGTTGTTCATGGTTTATCATGGGTTGTGGCTGTTTATGACCGTGTGTTGACAAACAAGATGGACAGATCAGGGTTCTACAGATGGTACGTGTGTGTTGTACCTACTTGTGATTTTAATTTCATCACGAAAACCTTTGCAAAGTAGAGGCTCTGCCAGAGAAACAGTAAAAAAAAACGGTTTGTGCATAATGTACCCTGGTAAACTCTTACAATAATCATTAATAATAATCTTGCTTATGTCTCATCTTGGCAGGATGATGTAATAATATTAGAGATTTCTCTGACGGTTACGAAAAAAATGTGCTCCAATCGATGCACCTTCAACGTTAATATAGCGAACCTGAGGAAAAAATACACTCGTTACAAACAAAAATTGGCTTTTATTCATTGAATTTTTTGAAATTAACAAATTTGTGTAAACAACTCGATGTAGGACTTGATGGGTGTTTAGTAAATTTTAATTCGGTTTTCTTCAAAACTAAAAGTGTGTATTGAAATTCGTAATGATACAGGATACACAAAAAAGGTACCAGAAAATCAAATTTAATGATAGGAAACAAATCAAGAGTATATCGATTTCTTTATTTCCATAAATTTCATCATTAAAATATTTTATCCACCGTGTGCTTCCTTACAATTCTACGTTTAATTTTAACGAAAACTGTAATTGCCACTCTATTTTATTTATATTTAACACTTTTTGCATTCGTCATGCTAAATATTATTCTCGTATCTTGTGGTGCAGGAGGCGCTCCTTGTACTTGTGCCCTGGTTGGGTGTGCCACCAGATGCAAAGATAATTTTATCAGATTACCCCCTACTGAGGATGCAGTAAATATTTAAAGAAGAAAAACAAAAAAAACAAAAAAATGCCGAAACAGGGAAAATTTGTTTTTTTTTTCGTTTAAAAGTTGTCTTTATTTTCGTTTACTGCTTGATGTATCGATAACGAATAACGAATTTGACTTTTAAATACGTTACTTGTTTTTTGTGGCACATTGATATAAAAAAAAAATCTCTCCTCAGCAAGATAGTAGTATTCGTTAAAATATTATTTATATCGGAACAGACCTCGAAAAAATATCATATTTCGCGTAAGATTATATATATATATATATATAATGTTTCGTCATAAAAATCTAGAGAGAAATGTATTGGGAATAACAGCGGAAAGTTAGCACGAAGTGTCCTTCGTGGAATTTGACCCTATGATCAGCTAAAATATACCTGAGGGTGTTATTTTGCCGGCTCACGAGCTGCGAGTCATCGCGATTTTTCTTGGACCCACAGAAAGAAAAGAAAAATTTTTTTGTTGATGTCCTGACTTATTTTTCGAAGTCACTCAATTAATAAGCCATTATCACTGATATTAGTTATATAATCGTACATTAAAAAATTAAATTTTTCCACTGTAATGAAAAGATTACGCTGAGAATACAACTCCATGTGAGTTTTTCATTAATTGCTTTTTTTTTTTTTTTTTAATGGACACAGCATATAAAAAACTTAAAAAATGCAATGTTAGTCGATACGCATAACTTTGTATCAAAAAATGTTTACATGAATATTTGATTTCTTTGAATTTATAATTTTTCTGACAGGTATATTATATTATGTCTTAATGACATGGACGAAGATAATTAAAATAGTTTTCTCTTAAAGTATAGAGTACAAAGACTAATGAAAAATAAAAAAAAATGCAATCAATGAACTGTGAATGAAATTTCGTATGGGCATGAATGGACGCAAAAAGATTTATTTATTTTGATTCCTTACAGACAATGTGACAGGAAAAAGGTGATGCCCGACATCCTTCATGCTATCGGAGGAACACCGATGGTTCGACTGAACAATTTGCCAAAGACCCTGGGAATCAAGTGCGAAGTGTGTAAGTGTCGATTTTCTCAGCTCGTATCTCCTGAATTTTCGATTTTTGTCCCGTAACTCTTGAAATTCGAAAATTAACCAATTAACAAAATTAACCATACAAAGGACTCGAAAACTTGACGCAAATGCTCATATGGAACTCTATAAACCTTCTTGCGACGAAAAAAAAAACTTTTTGCTGTAATGGTTGTCCTAACTTATTGAAAAAACAGAGTTCATTCTCGAATTTCTAGACCCTACATGGGATAAAAACCTGAGCGTTAGCTAATAGATTAATCGACGTATGTACAAATAAATTGTTGTCAATCAAAGTAGCGAGCGGTAATCGATAAGTGACGCGTAATGTGATTAAAAAAAAAAATGCCCGAATGTCGAACGCCGCCAGTCGCAAAGTGCGAGTTCATGAACCCCGGGGGCTCGGTAAAGGACCGGATCGGCTTCCGGATGGTCCAGGACGCCGAGGAGCGGGGCCTACTCAAGCCGGGCTGCACGATAATCGAGCCCACGAGCGGGAACACGGGCATTGGGCTGGCGATGGCCGCGGCGGTCAAGGGCTACAAGTGCATCATCGTCATGCCGGAAAAAATGTCGGACGAGAAGGTGTCCACGCTGCTGGCTCTGGGCGCCAAGATCGTTCGCACGCCCACCGAGGCCGCCTGGAACAGTCCCGAGGGCCACATCGCCACCTCCCAGAGGCTGCAAAAGGAGACGCCCAACAGCGTCATTCTAGACCAGGTACCAATTGATCGCCCGGGAGATGACCATTTAAATTGACCAAACTCTTTTGGTGCTCCCAGTACACGAATCCAGGAAACCCCTTGGCTCACTACGACCAGACGGGCTCCGAGATTTGGGAGCAGTGCGACCGGAAAATCGACTATCTGGTCGCTGGGGCTGGCACTGGTGGTACCATCACCGGGATCGGCCGTAGGCTCAAGGAGCTCTCGCCGACCACGAAGATCGTGGCCGTCGATCCCGAGGGTAGCTTGCTCGCCGAGCCCCCGGAGATCAACGACTCAACCGTGCAGATTTACGACGTCGAAGGCATAGGGTATATTTATATGAGCTCTCGTGGAACATCGTTTATAGTCACCTGGATCGTGTCAACCTGTTTGGTTTTCTTTTTCAGGTACGACTTCATCCCTACCGTTCTGGACCGTAGTATCGTCGACATGTGGGTGAAAACAAAGGACGCGGAGTCCTTCCGCGCAGCTAGACAATTGATCAAGGAAGAGGGGCTGTTGTGCGGCGGCAGTAGCGGGGCTGCTTTTGCCGCGGCGTTGACGTTCATCAAGGACCTGCCGGCTGATAAGCGCGTCGTCATTATTTTGCCGGATGGTATACGTAACTACATGACGAAGTTCGTGTCGGACATGTGGATGGAGTCGAGGAATTTTCTGGTTCATGGGCTTGTTAATCATTTGTTTGGGGGATAACATTTTTTTCCTTATTGTGGTGATTCGTGTACAGTTTGGCATTGGGATGTTTTAGGAACCGCCCAAGCCGGACAAGAGCAACGAGTGGTGGTGGAATGTACGAGTGTCTGAGATACTCATCAGTAAGCCCGTCTGTTTTCCGATTGATTCGACTTGCGGGGATGCTGTGGCTCTATTGAAGACCAAACACTTTCATCAAATGCCAGTCATCGATAACGAGAACAACGTCAAGGGCTTCGTTACTCTGGACAAACTGTTGGCATGCATGATTTCCGGGGAAGTTAAAAAGTCCGACTTGGCGGTGAAAACTATGCAAAAACAATTTAGAAAAGTTGCCAAAGCCACGACTTTGGGGAGATTATCGAGGATGTTGCAAAAAGACGTTTATGCAGTGGTCCTCAACGAGGACAAAAATGGTGCTCTCATTGGAATTGTAACTCAAATTGATCTCATGAATTTCATTTGCGATAATTAACATGATACTGACACTCTGTGCCAAGTTTTATTTTCCAAGCAAGACGTATGTAATTGATCGATTTTTATCTAGATAAATCATGTCTCCTGTTAATTGTTTTCTATGGACAAACTTGTTTCACAAATGTTTCAAATTGTTAAACGAAAAAGACTTTTACAGTTTTTCAGGTTAAACTTTTTATTGACTGATATATTTTATGATATTTTTGCAATAAATAAAACAAACATTAGAATATTGTATCCGTGTTGTTAATCGCTTATCAACAGTGAAGTACATCACAGGTTGCAGAGTAAAACAGACTCATTAGCCAAAATGCAATAAACTTAAAAAGTAAAATTAGATTCTTTGAACTTCAACATTAAACTTACAGCTAGGTAAGGCAGATACCTCTGCCTTGACAATGCAGGCGATACCAAGATTTGCCAAGCTTCCTCTGAGAAGTCCACAAGTAAATGCCAGCAAGCGTGGACTTTCCTTAAGATACTGTTTGCTTCCACTTTTGCCTATCTTGGCTAGTAACCGAAATTCATGATCATGCAGCACGTAAACTCCGTGATGATTTGTTCGCAAATTATCTATTTGTTTGTGATAGAGGCTAGTCCAAAAGTCTGTGCAAATGAATTTAATTATATCCAACTCATCCTTGAATCTTGGCCATTCTCTGGTTAACCTTTCGATTATGCGGTAGCCAACACTGAAGCCCATCCATTCCAAACGTGAAAGATCTTCCTCTTTATTCTATTGAGCAAAGGTAACATAGATATTTACTTATTTCATAAAAATAAAAAAATTTACCAGTAAATTTAAGACAAAGATATTGAGTAACCTTACATTATCATCGGATGATTTGCTCACTACATAATTGACTATTTCTCCATGAAGGTATTCAAACAGGCATTCATCAGCTTCTGCTTTGGTATTAGAAGTTGGCTTTATATCAGTAAACTGATGTTTCATTTTAATTATTTAGTATACCGCCTGTAAATTTGCTGTATGCTAACTTTTGGGTTAGGTTTTGTTTTTCTACAACGTCATAGGTGCTAAACAAATGTTTTTTATCGTCACATAGTTTTAACTGAAGTATTAATGTTTGTGTAATGCATCTACACGAGTCGAATTAAAATTGGTTTTTTAATATTGCAACGACTCTTGATTATTTTCACTCCCGTCAGAAATCGGACACTGTGCACAGCGACTGCGGGTGAAACTGACATCATAATATAAGTATATGTACATCACCGAGTCAGCTGAAGCACGTATATTACATCTGTGTGGTATGTTGTGCATGTCACGGTGAATCGCAAAAAAGTCATTTTTGGACAGATTGACTTTGACATAAGATAAATGTCTCGCTTCGGATTAATTAAATAAATTTTTGAACTTAGGAAGTAAATACAATAAAATGAAAATATTTTCATGAAATATACAGAGTTTTAAATACACCTTATTTCGAGTGGATTTAATTTTTGTCCCCACGATATTGTTACGTTTTACGTTTAACACACAGGTATGTGTAAAAATGAAAAAAAATTGTAAATTTCTTATCGCTTTCAAATTTTCACAGGGATGATGGAAAAAAAAAAAAAAAAAAAAACGCGTGCAGAATATGTTGTATTAATTATAAAAAAAAAAAAAAAAAACGGCGTAAATGAATGTAGCTGACGATTTTTTAAACCTAATTACTTTTCATAGTGAATAAACTAATTTAACTAATTGAAAATGAAATGGCACTAAACGATAATTAATTTGATGGGAATATCTGTAACTCCTCGTAACACTATCCGATTTTCACCATTTCTCGTTGCAGTGCGAGCAGCACGATCAATTAAAAAACCCTTATCAAATTCCTCGTGTATACGTAATATTTTGCCATTATTCACCTTTATACGGCTAAATAGGCATGAGCGAAACCGGTACTTCGAGACAAGATAAGACGATCTCGAGGGAAAATTTTGAGACAATAGATTCCAAAGGCTCGAAAGCCTTAATGACTTTCCTCGGGACCTTTGGGACTTTAAAGAAGCTTTTTTCAATGACCCCTCAAGACGACAAGTCTCGTGTGTATATCATTTCTCGGTATCGTACATACGTCATATACATACCACGCTAATATTTTAAAACATTATTAAAAACCACGCCCATTTTTGTCTAGAGATAAGCTAATGGAATACCTTATCACCATTATCTGTCGTGAGGAAAAAAAAAAAAAAAAAAGCATTATAAGCATATTATATACAATACGATATACCCACCTACAGACAGAGATAAGACGGGGTTGCGCCACTCGTGAATGGTAATAAATTTTTTTACTCGAGCATGAGTAGGGAATTTTTAACTATTATCAGGATTTCGTCTAGCATTATGAATGAGTAAGACGAACCAGAATGAAGTTATTGTGACTGTCGCATTAATGGCTCAAGCAGATTCAGATTAGATAAGCTGTCTTTTACTGGAACTCTACTGTTTCTTGAATACAATGTCTGGCGGAACTTGGACGCATATTTGACTTATGTGTATACGTAAAGTATATGTCTCTGATAAGCGTGTATTTATATGTACCTCGGAATAAACCCACTAATGAGTAACTACGATTTGGGGTCCAAATAAACACGTTTTGTGTGACCTACCGTTAATTTTTAAAACTTTCTCTTCTTACTTGTTCAGGGCACGGAAGAAAAGACCTGTAAGCGACACATTCGACCACCTTAGCTCACGGTAGTTTAGTTTCTACGAGGAAATTTCGTTTTTTCATTCTTAACGTATGAACAATTTTTAACATTATAACTCTCTGCTCAGGAAAAACCAAAGTCGGTCTTGCACGAAAAAAGTTGAAATCGAGTACCTGAAGGCTATCAAAAAAGCCAAGTTTTAATTTTAAAATAATTTCTTGAAATTTAAATTATTTCTTTAACTCACGTGTACACTCTGAGCGACAATCCCGCTGAATTTTCGATTTTAACTTTTTTAACTTTGTGAGCTGTTCGAAATCTTGAAAAAGTAATTTTGCCATTCGAAATCTGTAAAATACCCACGAGTGCCATTACCGCCGGAGCTATATATTGTATATACATGACTGATGGGCCACAGGGACTGTTGGATACGGCGCTCGTGGGGCGAATCCTGCTTTTCCTACCGAGGATCAATTTTTGAATGGGCCAATACAGTTTTAGTTTTCCGGCTAAAAAAAAAAAAAAAAAAAAAAAAAAATAATTTCAGAAATTGCTGAATTTACACGCGCAATTGCCAAGTTCGAATCAAAATGACCGTAAAAACCGAGGAATCAGCACGCGTATCGCAATATCGCGTAAAACAGAGAGAAAGAGAGAGAGAGAGGAAGGTAAAGAACAGAGGGAGAGTTGGCGGTTTTTCGAGTGCGGGTCGAAGCTGATGTGTTTGCGAGCGCTCTTGCACGGAGCCAAGGTCCGTGGCGCGGCTCCGAGCTCCGAGCGTGGCTCGTTCTCATGGACTTTGGGAAAGTAAAGCATCGAGTCGTGCGTCCATGGAATTCCGGGGGCGCGAATGTACACGAGAGAGGAGGACTGCTCTGGTACACAACACATATAGTCCATGCATACACACTGGTCTACTAGGTATATATATATAGATACTATACAGGCAGTGCGTTGCTCACCATCATCAGCGTTCCTTCGAGTGGCGTCCCGGCTATCCGATATATAAGTACAAACACACAGTTTGCGCGTGTTGTTCATCATCGTCATTAAGTAGTGTATATAAAGTACCGCAAAAGTTTTTACAGATATACATAGTTATATATAGGTAGTTATTATGTCGAGAAAAAAAAGCCCTTGCTCTGGTTAGCCGCTCATCATCGAGCATCCAGCATTACATAAACATTATTACATAGAAGCGGCTACAGTTGCATCCGTAACGGGAATACCCGCGGTGATTCGAGGCGGGGGCAGCCAAACTTTGAGTCGACGATTTAGTTATCGGTTATCATCCGTACAACACAAATCGACGCGCATACTCGAGATAGCTTATCGAGTGGGCACATCGGGGCATCGGGCACATATACGCTTCGATACCGCGCTGAATGCTGGCCCATCCGTCCGCCGTCGCTGCACCGAAAGCTAGCAGACAGGGTAAGTGTACGCGCGCGCGTCCCCCCTGCGTTAGCCCTCCCCGCACGCCAGTGTACGTCCACCAGTAGCCACGGATGTATCTGTGAACCCGCTGCTGGTAGCAGTGTACAGGAGTTGTACGGTATAGTGTATCAGGTACCTGTTACTCATACATATATACATATCATTATTATCTAGTGCACTTTTTTTTTTTTTTTTTTTCATCACCAAAGTATATACTTTCAAAAGTCCATGCGAACAGTTAATCGTGTCCATACCCCCCCGCTCCTTTGCGCGTTACACAATTAATTATAAATAACGGCTCGACCGTTTGGTGCGTTCACATAACGCGCACTGCTCGCTGCCCTGCGCTGCCTCCCCCCCCCCTGCATCGTTCCTACGTAGGTACGCATCTTAAGTACATACTGAATGTTCTCTAATTTCCCCGACAGACGACATCCATCAGCCATGAAGTTTTCGGAGGGTGATCGGGTTCTTGCGAAAGTGCCCTCCACCCAGGAGTTCGAGGGGGCGAGAGTGATCAGCGCCAGGGGCGGCAAGTACAAGGTGCAGTTCGAGGGAGGCTCGGAGCAAACGCTCGGCGAGGCCGATGTCAAGGTACGTGGCCAAAGTAACTCAAAGTCATAGGCGCCGCGCGAACATTGCCCGCGTGGCGCGCGCTTTTATTTTGAATGGTTTCTTTGCCCTCCTCCGCCCCACCGCCATCCCTCTTTGGCCTCTCTTTTATCCCCAGCCGCGTGTACCGCTATTTACCGCCTTATAATACGTGTATATACTCTTCTGCCGTGTGTGGTGGCATCCCCGCCACATGGCTTCGAAAATGCAAGCAGGTTTTTAGTGTTTCGTTTTTTTTTTTCTCAGGCCAGAAGAACCTCGAGGAGCCAAACGAGGTCCAAGACGAGAGTCGGTGCAAAAAGCCCCACGAGAAATTCGCCCGGGCGAAGGTCACCGGGACGAAGATCTCCCGCCAGAGCGCCCAACACGCAGTCCAGAAAACTCCCCGTACGGCAGCCGAGGCAGCCTAAAATTTCCATCCCAAGATTAGAAATTCCAAAAGGTTGGTCTCCCAGATGTTTTCTTTTTTCTGTTTCGCCCCCCTTCCCCACGCGAGCGCTAAAATTATCACACCATTTTTCTTATTTCGCTATTTTTTCACTCCCTAAAAATCTTGTTGCTTTAGGTTTTTCATGATTGTTTTTTTTTTCTTTTTGTTTACATTAGTTGAGTTAAAAGATCTGTGCGCGATCTAAATCACCACGGCTACTTTTACGGTCACTATAAAGATTTTCTTTTGATTATGTCATTTTAGAGTATAAACAAATCAAATGGTACGACTCTTGATTGTAATATTTGTTTTTTATTTGTAACTCGTTCTATATTAATTTTTAATGCATTACAATACAATTTGAAAAATCGCGCCGAACAATTTTCAACTCGACCTTGCTCTTTCAACCAATCCCACAAGAAAAAAGGCGTCGGTCACGTGACAATCGGGGAATTCTTAAGCCAATGTGTTTGAAAGTATAGTTGTTCCGATCTTTACGAAAACGGAATGTTTGCCACTTCTATGCACTGTACTTTTACTTTGTCTAATTACAGATAATTCAAGCGATACCGATAGAACGGAAGGATCAGAAAGTTTGAAAGATGAGTTTGTTGAGCCAAGTATGAGATCGAACTATAGAGAGCTTGGTCCCGTCACACGACGCTCCATTCGTATCATGTCAAATGCGTCCAAAGCAGAACATGACCAAAAGTTGTCATTACTGAAAGGTGCCGATCGGTCAGCGTCGCTTCCAGCTGAAAGGAAATACGATGCTTCATCCGAGGGGAAAGAGAGAGGCTTCTCAATGCAACCCGACGATGTAATACTTATTTGTCACTAAAATTATTTTTTTTTTTCGTAAACGATTTTAATTTTCTAGGACGTGTTAATACTGGACTATAAAGATAAGGCTGACGGAGATTCTGGAGAAAAGCATAAAAAAATTAATCTGATTAGTAAACCACAAGAGTGGGGTGGCTGGTTCGGAGCGCTTCTACTGATACTCTTTACTCCAGTTTACGCCCTTCTGTTGCAACTTGTTTGCTCATTCAACAATTGCAAATACAAAAATATTTTCAATTTAGTCAACAAGCGTGATTGGAAATCTTTATTTGATCTCAACGCCTTTCTAATGTATGCCGGATTTATAGCATTTGTTGCAATTATGTCTGCATTACCGATTGGTAGGCTTATTGACGGTCAACAAACCAAAACTGGTCGTCTGCAGTATCGCATTAACGGTAAAAATTTATTTTTTTTCTTCAACGTTATTTCTTTTTTATTTCATGTTCCGATAAGTTTCGAGAAATTTAATGTTATCAAAATATTTTCAGGATTTTGGACTCTTCTTTTTTCAATATCAGCCCTTTTTGGATGTCACTATTATGGATATCGCGTCGATGACATTATAATTGGAAAATTAATTCCATTATCAGTCGTTGGCTTGATTTATGGGATAACATTGTCCATCGCTTTATACATAAAGGCTGGTCGAATTCCCGTATCAAACCTTAATATGTATGCTGCCACCAACAACAGAATCTATGATTTCTGGCAAGGCAAAGAAGTCAACCCCCGAGTTGGACCTTTGGATATCAAATTAATTTTAATGAGAACAGCCTTGATTGGAACGGTAAAAATTGAATTTGTATACAAAACGTATTTCTTAATTAGATTTTAACTTTTATACGGCATGGTTCCAGATAATTGTTAATTTGGCTGCAATCTTCAAAATCTCTGAAGTTAAACTTGGCTGGAGCAACGTGGATCCCGTTGCTATAGCTGTAGTGTCATTGCAAATAATTTATGCTCTTGATAGTCTGATTTTCGAAGCTTCATTTTTATCATCCTTTGAAGTTATTTACGAGGGAACAGGATACATGCTCAGTCTTGGATATTTAATTTATCCATTCTTAACCAGCATAAGCATTAGATACTTATCGCATCACAAGTATGTTTTATTAAAGTGTTTTGACTTTATTGTGTGGAGAAAAGAAAAAAAAAAAAAAAAAACATTAATATGCATTTTTCAATCATTTTAGAGTCCAGCAGCCCCTTTATTTACAATGCTTCTTCATCATCACTTTCATCATAGGGTATGTGGTTTATCGGCTTAGCAATCATCAAAAGGACAAATTTAGGCAAAATCCATTTGAATCGTCTGTATCTAGTGAGTACAAAAATATTTCACACCAACTTTTTGTTTGAGTTGTATTATTTTTTTAGATAAGTTTCCTTGAAAAAAGACATTAAAAATTTGATAAATTTTTAGAACTAGAAAGTATACCAACCAAGAGAGGGAAGCGTTTGATTGTGTCAGGATGGTGGGGATACGTCCGGCATCCGAATTATCTTGGAGACATTATAATGCACTGGTCGATTGCTTTTCTCTGTTTTTCCACTGATGTGTTACCCTACATTCTTGCAATACAGACGACATTATTACTCATTCATAGAGCAGTAAGAGATAACGCTCGGTGTCAAGATCGCTATGGATACGCTTGGGAGCAATATTGCTCGCGCGTCAAGTACAGAATAATAAAAGGAATTTTTTAAAAAACCTTGAAAAATTGTGAAAATCAATAACTATGCGTTCTTTGAAATGCATTTATAAATTGTGTATGCAATTTAAAATTTAATTAACAAACTGCTTGGAAAATCCAATTATTCGAGCATGACGTTTCGAGAGATTTAGCAAATTTCATCATAATTAGAAGTATTATGAAATTAATAAATGCATTTCAAAATGTTTAGACCCCAAGTGAGACCTTCAGCGGCCTTAGTGAATGAACTTTTGGCGGGTCGCATCAATTGTGCAAAGGCAAATGAGACTTTAAAATTGACATGAGCCTCTTTCGCACATCAGATCTCGTCAAACATAATTTTTATATATTTACCCTTTACCTGTGAACTGAGAATGTTTTAAAAATCGGCAGATAATGAATGAAGTATTTGTGCATGACATTTTACTGTATAGGAATAAGCGATGAGGAGTTTTATACTTTTTTATAAACATATACATGTATAAAAAAATTTTTATATATATATACATATACATAATGATGTAAAAGTGGTGGCACTATATAGATGACAAATTTTTTTTTCATGAATAAATAAAATTGCAGTTTGATCCTCATAAATGATTCTTTTAATTCTACGTTTTTTATGTGATATATATTATGACCTCCAAAAAACATGAACAAAAATTCTTGGTATGAAAAAATTAAATTGTAACTAGCGATATTCAATACAATTGTAAAGTTATATTACGTTACAAATAAAAAAGAGTTTATATTATATAGCTACCGTAAACGAGTAGGTGATTTTCTGAATTTTTGAAATTAAAAAAAAATCAAATGGTAACTTTAATTTTTGCTATGTGTTGTAATAATTTAGTCAATGTCTGTTTCACATGTGCTGTGATGGAATGGTATGATAAAAATTGAATCCGTGCACTTTTTACACTTGTAAAGATAATTGGCAATACAATAGGTATACAAATTTTCACGAATTTATTTTGTAAACTTTGAAATACTGTTAATTAATAAAACTAAATATAAAGCATATTATAAGTTAGTTTATTAATTTTTTTTACGTTAGTTCATGCTACCCTTTAAGTTTTAAATATTGCGTAAAAACTGGCAGTATCGATGAATAATTGCTGAATTAATTATGTCCACTTGACTCTGACGAGGTCGATTAGTTCGAAACTTTGTGTTGTGAAAAACGCGTGTTTTAAATAAAGGTGTGTAGAGAGCAGAGAGTGAAAAGAACCTTTGTCCCGAGACTCCCGAGCTATAGGCCTCGAACGACCCTATAGTGTGAACCGAACGACGAAGTCGTACGTACCTATTTTCCGGTTTGTTTACGGTTTACGGCAAACTTGTATTTGTAATTTGTATGTTTAGTTGAGTTAAGCACAATCGCGAACCGTGAGCTGCAAAAACTGCAGTTTGATCATTAAGTAATTTATTAGTAAGTACCAATAATGGCAAGCTATTTTGGAGAAGTAATACAACCTAGTTCAAGGGCTTTTTGGAATGATGATGATGATGACGAAATTATTGACAGTAATCAAGAAAATAGGTAATTATTTTAATTCAACTACATAACCTTTTACAGTACAAATACGAAAGCTTATCATAAGAAAATTTTTTAAGTATTTGAATTCAACCAATTGTACAACTTTAATTAAAATACAGCTTTTTTTTTTTACCCCAGAGGATTCGTAATTAAATGGCTTGAAGAAGAACCATCATTTTTCGAAAAATTGTTGGTTATTGAAGGAGAAATGATGACTGGTAAAAAAAAAAAATCCATCGTATTCAAATTTTTTTTAAATATTTGAGCAATTGAGTTGACTCATTTGATCATATTCCAGACTTTGCAACTAATTGCCTATTTGAAAGCACTACCCGCTGTATTTGCACCATAGGTTGTGAATCTGACAAGTACTTTACAAAAGTGTATCAAGTTGGAGATCTATACATCTGTGTAATTGGTATAAAGCTCGATTTGGCACTTACTGGACAGTTGTCTTCAGCTGTAATACTTCACATTACTTGATAATCTTATTATTTATTACTTAGTTTTAAGAGTTGTTACTTCATTCTTTTAGATGATCCCATTGTTAAACAAAGCAAGGCATTTAATTTTACTTTTGGCAGAGCATGTATCGCGTTTTAAAAGTGAAGTAGACAACAGTTCAGAATCTTTTTTGAAGTCGTTATGCTCTCAAAAAGCAAGAATGGACAAAAATCTCAAAACTCCTCCATTGAATCAGCCAAACATTGTTTCAGGCGTGTGTGCTGGAGGTAAGCTGACTCTAAGCATTTAAATTTAAATTAATTTTAAAAAATAATGTTTTTGTGTTTCAGTGTTGTCTTATGCAGAAATAGCTGATTTGCATTGCATTATGTATATACTTTACACAGATACGTTTACATTGGACTCCAAAAATTCGTTACCACTTGCAAAATTATTTTCGGAAACATTTGGTAAATCAATTTCCAAATTTTCAGCTGGAGATACAAGTTGCTTCAATAAAGGAAATTTGTACATGTAACAATTAATCATGGTTAGTTAATTTTTTTAAAAATTATTTTAATATACATCATCTAAATTTCACATCGATTACTCTCCTAATACTATGACAAAAATGAAAATAGTAACAAATATAATAATGGTAATAATTTTAAATGCTCATGGTACAAAATTACGTTACTACAAATTTTCATTTAATAACAAGGCAGTCACATTAATACTTATTAATAGTTAGTACCTACAGGGAATTATATAGTGAGTGCGGATTTTATAATTTTTCAAGACATAATTCTTACGTAATTCATAAAAAAATATTCCATGTTAACATTTACAATTACTTAAGTAAATTAAAAACTAATTCTTCCATTTATGGCGGTGGTGGATAGTATGTCCGCTGTGAGTTTGAAGGGGCCGATGATGCACCACTTGGAAAATAATTTGAACTTGGTGGATAAGAATACGGCTGATGAAACGATGGTTGGGAAGGTGTTGCTGATGATGGCGATGGTCTCATAGGTACAGCAACATTTATGTGCATTGGTGAAATGTGATTCAAATTATTTACAGGAGGTGGTACGGAAATATTGGTTGGGGGAAAAACTGGCGTGAAAGATGAATTCCCTTGTGGGAAAGATGATGAATATGGTGGAAAATGGCTTGTTACATCCATCGATTTTGTATTATCAGTAACATCAGCAGACTGACATCCATTCGCTGAAACAGCTGTACTCTCGGATTTAGAAACCTTGGCAGGTGCTGTCAAACAAATTATTCATTAGCCTACAGTTTTTCTGATATCCTACTTTTTTTTAAGTATTTTTTTTTTTATCTATTCATTACCATTTGATGCATTCAGTGGCGATTCTGTCAATGATTGCGTTGATGACTTGTCTTTGACAGATTCATTTGATGGCGTCATAGGCGGAGATTCTGGAGTTTTTGGATTGTTTGCTTGTGAATACAAATCTAATACTTGATGGCATATATCTATAAAATAGAACGTTTTCATTTTTTCATTGTAAAAATGGGTTATTAAAAGAATTTTTAATGATAAACCTTCTAATAAATCCATTGTGACATCTTCAACAAACATGTCCCACCATCTTAAGTGTTTAGTTTGTCTTCCTGTCCAATCAATGACATCAAATTTGCTTAATTTTCCTGCAAGATACATAAGGGCTACTGCTATAATTTCTGGTTCCCACTGAAGTGACAATGTCGTGCATAAACTACAAATGGAATTAATAATATCAATAAAATCTGATAATATCAGATAATGATCAATAACCAACAAATATAAATTTTAGTGCTCACCTGTCATTAACAAATGTCCATGCCATTTGTACCATTTTTTGCAACTTATTTTTATCACCTGGAATCACATGAAATTACAAAATGTAAATCTTTTGGTTGAAGGTACGTTAAAAGTAGTTTGGCAAAACGGTTATTAGAATTTTAAAATACCCTTTAGACACTTTGCATATTTTAACAAATAGCTGTATGGGTGTTCCACTTGTAAGTCAAACTTGATGGTTTGCAACAGAATTCTTTCTAAAGTCATTACTTCTTCTTTAGGATCATCTCCAAAAGTTAGAAATTGTTGATCAGGAAGTAACGTTTTTGCAGTTTTGATTATGTCTTTGCATTTTTTTGGTGTTTCCTCTACTTTGCCAGCTAAAAATAAGCAACAGCAGGCTGTCACCTGAAATATGTTAAATCTTTGTTACCAGATCTTGAGATTTAGAATTTTGCCTTAAAGTCATCAGACAACTTGACATTTATACTCACGTATCGAGGAAATGTTTTAAAGGAATGGAACATGTAAAACCGATGAAAATACACAACACCAGTGGCCATTGTGTTGTAGCCAAGATCCATTTTTGTTCCAACATCAATAATAAATCTGGCACCTTCTTTACGGTATCTGGATTCCGTGTCATAATCGATTCCATCCTGGATAGAGGGTGTATTTCGCAGTTCTTTCTTTTCATAGTACCAGCAGGGCATTTTCGAGTTTTTAATTTGATAGACGATAAAAGAACAAACCAGCATTGGCTTTGCCTTTCAAGCCGTTTTCCAACTTGACTCACTTCTCTTAAACAAAATGTATTGTTTCCCAGCAATGCTCCTCAATCAATATGTCTTTCTACTGACTAATATGTACATACAGATGTAGAATTTTCATTCTTGACTTCAAAAACCATTGTTTTGCTTTTATTTATTTATTTATTTTTTTAAACTAAAACACTCAAAAGCAAAAGTCCGAAAGTATCAATATTACATTTAAGTATATAAATATCACTGTTGGTTTCACTAGTATATGACATTTATTTAGTACGTGATGGCAACCAACTCCAATTGCATGCCAATAAATATTGTAATTGATTTTAGCATTTACCGAGTGCACATGAATTAGGTATGATTGTGCAAAAAACACTTTACATGTACCACATAGAACAACAAAGCTTGTCCATTGTTTGGAGCCCAGAGGTTAGTTTGGAAATTTGTTGACTATTCAATAACATACGTCCAAAATGGTGAGAACGCACTTGTGCTTGTAATTAATGAATTATGAAGGCGCTCGACACTTAATTACCAATATTTAATGATAATTTGTTGCTTAAATGTATCGTAAGCAAATAAATAAAAGTTGACTCGTGTGCTATACAGACTACTCACACAGACCGGTGCTCCGAAACGTTGTATATACATGACATATCTATTTATCAGTGAGCATTGCAGCGGGAACTCGGGAAAGAAAAAACATCACTGATTTATCAAACACTACTTATGCAGTCTGTACTTTTATGGATGGGGGCTTACAATATGCTTACCGTATAGCAACACAGGAACCCAAACGCATTTCTTTTGTTTCAACACTTTGCACCTACCTACTTGCCGCTATTTCATATAATAATCACATTTACCACGCAAGTAGATTAAAACTTGAAGAGGAGTGCTATAATTGTGTATAGTTCCTGCGTGCGTATTGCGTCAATAAGACTGCGTATGATGAAAGTTTTTAAAATTTTTTTCCACCAAGCAAGTGCATGGTAGAAGCATTAAAAAAAAAAAAAAAAAAAAAAAAAAACGATTAAAATTGCATGCCACTAAGTATAAATACACAAAATGTGTATAAAAAAATTAATATTTACCACTGCGTCACACATATATTTAGTATACCTGTACTTATATACTCTTATATGCGTGTTTTTTTTCACTCTATGTAATTACCCACATACACAGATATATATCTATATAATCTGGGTCTCGATCAACACGTTCGTATTTTGCAAATACTGATTCAAGTATTTTTGGGGCTTTGTAAATTCGTATTTCTTTTACCCATCTCAGCTGCAAGTGACAAAAAGATACGTCTTCGTGATGTTATAAGTATACCCACATAAGATCTAGCTCAGTAGTCAATAAGTGATGATTTCAATTTAGAATTTGATAATACTTTTGAATGAATTAATGTTAATTTATAATTTTGTATTATAAGTACTTGAAACTACCTCCGTATGTTTACGTGGAGTATATTATATATTTATACATTAATTAAGATTAATCAGTGCTGGTTGTTGCTTATGTAGAAATGATGTAAATCGGTAACCGGCAAACTGGCTTTCGTCTTTTAGGGTGCCTGTACATGGGAAACCTGCAGTCTGGAGAATGCCAGTCAAAGCTTCGGCGGGCGATTCAATTCAAATTGATAGAGATCAATATTTTTTTTTTTTTCTTGCATTCCGTACAACAGACACCTTGTTTTCAATGAAACTAGACTCTGAAGTCGTATTTTGATTTTAGAAATTGATTTTGGTAAAAAATTTCGAGTAAGTATAACAAATGACTAGTTTTTGCTGGCAGCCTGTTACTGCAATTTCCCTGTTTACCGACTAGTCGTTTGTTATACTGACTCCAAATTTTTTTAAACTTTTTACTAAAACCAGTTTCTAAAATCAAAATACGACTTCAGAGTCTAGTTTCATTGAAAACAAGGTGTCTGTTGTACGGAATGCAAGAAAAAAAAAAAAGTATTGATCTCTATCAATTTGAATTGAATCGCCCGCCGAAGCTTTGACTGGCATTCTCCAGACTGCAGGTTTCCCATGTACACGCGGCCTTAGAAATTAACAAACTCTTGGGAAATTGATGAACCATGCATCGATGCATCAACTGAGAGTATAAGCATATAAGTTGTGGTTTCCGAGCAAGGTGGCGCAACGTGCGCTATTCTTGAGGGGAATTTTTGTCTTACAACCACCTTTTGTTCCTGTAACTGTCCGTTAGGCGGCCAACATAGATTATCGGCTTTTCCGCAAGTGTCAAAAATTGAATATCGATTCGGTTGATACATATGTTGTAACGACCCTTAAGCTCTGGTGGAGCACCCCAACTATACGTACACTTGTAGGTTTCTCGAGGCAAGGAGCAACTGAGTGAACTTTTGTTTCCGCTAAACGATAGTACTTCGATGCCACGAAGCAAATAAAAACAAGAATTAGCAACTATCTGTAATGAAAGGTTTTCGAAATACTGCCTGCAGAGTTAAAGATGAGTTAAGTAAAGAAAAGATGGACGATGACTCGGATTCTATTTATAAAAATTTAGCCACGCGAGAGTTCTTTTCCTTTTCATCGCGCATTTGGGTACTCTAAAATTCTTTCCTTTTCCGAATTCTTCGGTAACAACAAACTTTTTTCGTATGGCATCAATATTAATTTTTTTGTTTCACCGGAATCGCATCTAGTAAAATTTTCCATCAAATCTAAATCACCTCCTTCGTATATATCCATGCGCACCCCTGTGCTTGATAAACTCATTTGAAAAAAAAGTCTCCAAGCGCGTGGCTGCAGCTCTTTCAAATAGAATGGAATTTTATGAAAATGCGACATGTCATCCCCAATAAGCCAATATTGTGCACCTTTACGGCTCGAAACCTTACATCCCAATAGCCGTCGAGCTGTTCGAGGGTCACCGTCACGCCGACACGTACGCGTATAGGAAAGATAACGAAAAAATTGAAAAAAACAAACCGAAGGGAGAGGGAAAAAAAAAACCAAGAGATAAAAGACGAGGTAAAAGCGAAGAAAGCGCGTGCGAGCGAGGCGAAGAATGAGTATGAATAAAACCGAGAGATGATGATAATAATACACGACAAAGATTGTGATGGGAAGGAGAGAATGTACGTGCACGCGTATATAGGTGCGGAGAAACGAAGCGGCTATCTGTACGGTGACGAGGAGCGTTCCCTCGTAGGAATAAAATAGTAGTAGGTGGGCATATATATATATACATGGCAACACACGAGGGGCGCGCTCGGTCTCTCTTATCTGCGGATAACAGGCGCGAGCCAACCAAACACCAGCTGCCACATGGAAATTATCTACGTATAGGCGATGCCTCCCCGCAGCTAAATTCACATACGGCAGAGGTACGACGAGCAATGATGCAGTATTAGGTATACCTACACCTCGTTTTCTTGGTTGTTTTTTTTTTCGTTCTTCCGCAATTATACCCATCCCAAAAATCGACTGGTCCCTCAAGGAATATACTTACGGATTTTAATAAAGCTGCAGGCAAGTATAGTGCTCGCACATGTGACATATATATACATATATGGATGTACAGGTAAATGAGAGAGAGAGAGAGAGGAAAAAGAGAAAAGATGATGAGCAGGTCTCTCGCGCGTTACGTAACAAGATGTGCGCGGGGGCCCGAGTGAAGAAGCGTCCGTATCGTAAGAATGGACCACCCAGGATGGAGGAAAAAAAAGGTCGAGAGAGTGAGTCGGTCTTTACTGTTGCTGCCGGTCTTGAGAGCCGACGAAGAGGCTCCTCGGGAGGGTTGAGCGCGAGAACGATGAACCTCTCCATCAGCCGGACCCAGAGAGAGAGAGGACAGCTTTTCTTTTCTCTCTTTGGAGGTGCAACGCACGCATCAGTGGAATTGTTCGTGCGCGGACTCGAATTCAGCTATACATTGCCACTGTTGAGGAGAGAGGGGGGTAGGAAAAAAAAAAAAAGGCCAAGGCTGCACTCTTCGTATAACATGTACACGATGTATAATATTATTATGTGCGTATCGCGATGGGTGGGCCCGGCTCCTCTCGAGGTGTTAATCGGGAGATATGTGCCGGCTACCGTGTGCATCACTACTCCTATGCTCAATTAGTGTACACGTGGGAATATACATATATACCTACCACGACGGCCATGCCCCATCTCTTACCTTTACGTCCCACGTAATATACGTATAGAAATATATGTGTACACTCTCGCGCTCGCATGATTATTCTTATTTCCCCCTCGAGTACGTATAGGTGGGCGTGTGTATTTTTATACATTGATTCCGCGGAGACACGGCACCGTCATCGGCAGCGGAACAGAGGCCTCCCTTGTTGTTCCCGAGCGCATCAGCGCACACCTAAAACACTTATTTATAGGTAGGTATATACATAATTATATTAAGTATATACGTAGAACTCCGTTTGTGCATATTATGCCGTTGCGGCTCCGACGCTTCTTTCGTATGGCACTCTCTTGTATTTAACACACACGTCGTGTCTATTCGTGTCCATCCCAATATTTTCTGCTGTATCATCGGCACATCGACGTCCGCGATGGTCAAGCGAGAGCTACTTTCAATGGAAAATGGAGCATATAATCATCGGAAAAAATTGTATTTCAGGAAAAAAAAAAAAAAAAAAAGGTGCTACAACGGCTTCGAAGCATTTTAATGAGTCCATATTAAGTATTTTTTTATTATTATTATTATGTGGATGATCTAAATTTTTTTTTCAAGTTTTTCGCCTTTTTTTCTTCATTTTCTACTTTTGAGATATCAAAGAAATGTTTCCCACGCTTCACGATGGTGCTGAATTATGACACTTGACACTTGGTTGTATGATGATACGCGTCGCCTCTTCGACGCCACCCATTACCGTTGATTTTCTATCAAAAACAAAACGACCCAATCATCCCGAAGAGTAAAATTTTTCCCCCCAAATTGCATAGTACTTATGTATTTATTCAACATTTGCGGGACATTTGTGTCTGGTTGGTATAAAATCAAAGCTCTGTTTCATTTTTCTAATGCTCAAAATCTATACAATTTCTCAACACACACGCGCGCACACACTCGGTAACACCGGAAGTGTAGCCAGCATTTTGGCCTTGGATGAAAACGAGGTCTCAGCGCCGCCTCGCCCGGAACGGGGCACTCGATTATCGCGCGCGCGCGCGTGCCCTGTTACCCGGTGAATTTCGGAGGAGCGTAATTGCCAGGGAAAATATTGTTCCCCTGTCAATAACTGGGCGAGTGGTGGTGTCTTTTTTTCTCCTCCTCCTCCTCTTTGATCTACATGCATGTGCAGAGAGTCTGGGGGGCGAGTTTGCGAGCACACGCACACACACACATAGGCGAGAGGAAAAGATATAGATACTTGTCGTCGCGCTGGCAGTGTGTATACCTACGTTGTACAGGTTGTACCCATAGTAGGTATATATTTATGTGTAGCGACAGGGGATGGGACGAGCAGGGCGGAGAAGTACACACCCACAGTCAGTCAGTCGGAGGTTACCTCTCCCTCCCCCCCCCTCTCTTGGGGAGCTTCACCCACGGATTCGGTGGGAAATGAAAAGAGGATGAGAAAAGCTGTGCTCCACGCGTACCCACGAAAAGGATGGGAGGGTGGAAAAAAAAAAAAAAAAAAAAAAAAAAAAAAAAAAAAAAAAAAGTATAAAGGCGAAAGTGAATGGAGGCGCGGGAGAGAAAACGAGCACCGGGGGGTTGGTCGGGTTTTTGGTTCGCGTCGCGCGTGCTACGCGGCAGTGGTGGTGCTGGTGCTACACTTCTATTTGCAAAAACAAAGTTTGCACGGGACAAACAGGAACCTGTCTGCAGTGTGTATATGTACCACACACACACACACACACACACGTTACTTCATATATATGTATAGTATATACACCTATACACATGTGGGTGTATTATAGGTACATGCGCACATGGTTATATTGGTTGTATGCATATACATACTAGCTTGGCACTTGACCCGTGACATATATTATAATACAAGGTGGATTATCGTCGTGTACGTACGAGAAAAGAAAAGCGCAGCACATCCCTTGAATCTGCTCTCTCTCTCTCTCTCGTTATAATCTTCTAGCGCATTACATTATAGCTGTGCTAACTCAATGTATCTGTTGTGTACTTATTATTGGGGCAAAAACAACAGCCCTTCCTTTTTTTCCTCTTCTATGGCTCCTTTTCGCGCTGATATATACACTCGTATACGAGAGGTATAAATACATCTATACATATATATCCCAGCTTGTACATAATATTATATAATGATGCGTAACTCGTGTAATACCAGCAACATATACACATCGGTGCCGGAAACGCGAAAATAAAATAAGCTCGCCGGCTTCGAGTGGCGAGCAAATGGTATAGCCGATCGATCGAACGAGCAGTTAGGTTCTGTGTTATTGTTTCGCTGAGAGGCTGGTGGTGGATGGTGGTGCCGCCGATTAAAGGGTTAAGAGGCTGGATGTGCCCTTGCCCGCCCGCTACTATACACTTACTTACCAACTAACCATACGGATCCATCCCGTGTATACGTAGTTTTCGTTGGGCGAGTTGTGCAAATGTTTATCCTGTGTAGCCCCTCTCGCTCTGTATGTATATAAACCTCCCGTGCCTGCAGACGGACAAACCAACGGCTGGCATACACCCATCATCGACCGGGTGTACGCGCGGAGAGCGGATCCGCGCTTCCGATGAGCCGTGCACAGTCGTTGCGGGGGCCAAACATCGGCAGCCCGCTCCGAGGGACCCATATATGTATACCCAGGTGGACACAAAAATACACCTCGACGCAAATAAAATCGGCCGCGAGAGCGCCCCTGCAATTAGCCCTTTTTTTTGTTCCCAACCCTCCCATATATATAGGTATCTCAATGGCTCGCTCTGCTCGACTCCCTTTCTCCATCCGCGTCGCGCGCGTGTGCTTTTAATTTAGCGGCCGGCAGGCAAATGTTTGCGCCACTACCTCCCCCCCCCTGTGTATGGGTACGTGGCATCATCATCATCCCCGTCGCACTCTCTCGGCGTCCTGTACACATGCTTGATATGTCTCGTGCACGCGCCGGAAAAGCGCAAGTGTATAATATATAGAGGAGCCAATCCACCGGTGATGGTCGGCTTTTCAAGTCGCGCGCGACAGGTGCACCCCATATACAAGACGAGATTTCCGGACTCGCGTGTTTTTTCTTCCCTACACGAGAGAGAGAGAGAGAGAGAGAGAATTGATAAAGATTGTGTCGAGGGAGGGAGGGCGTGAGAAAGCACGAGCGTGAGAAAATTGTCGGTCCGAGCACACGCGCTTTGCATAATTTACGAGGGCATCATCGATTAATGCGCGCGACGCGCGAGCGAGTGAGTATATAGGTACACCCACGCGGCCCGTGTCACCTTGTGTACACCGTGTGTACGCGGCCGAGCTCCCCTGGGAGGGGGGGGAGGGGTGGAAACGTACATTTATAATATCACGATGATTGACGACGGCGATAAGTTATTGCGACGAGCCGGAAGGGTGAACGGGGGGGAGGACGGACGCGCGCAATTACGCGACTCTCGCCACGCGTCGGGCGATGCCTACACCCGTGTAAGTAGCTCCTTCCTACTTACCTGCGATGTACATATATACATATAATATATACCCATCGTAAATATCGACGCGCGACGTTTAAGTATGTCTAATAACCCAAGCGCTCCCGTCATATTTCCCCGTAGCGCTGCCGTTGGGACTCTAAGGTAAACCTCGCGCGCATTCACACATACATATCGGGGGAGTCCTCGAGTGTGTCCAGCACACGCGACCGGAAGCGTAAATATTCGAGCCCCACTCATCTCTCTCCGGTAGTGTATAGGTTTTACTGTCCGCAGCTACCCCACGCCCCGTATATTTATACCTATACTACTACCCCCTTCTTCTTCTTCTTCTTGCGCCCTGCCGCAGAGGGACCGACCGACTTTGGGCTGCTTTGCACGCGCCCACGTAACCCCATTATATACATCATTATGCGTGCGCGCACGTGCTGTATCTGCGGTCCGAGTCATTATTTCACGATTACACCGCGGCCCGTGTAGGTATATAATGTATATACATATACATATAGGTATATATCCCACGTGTCCACATACGTGTATTATAACGCGGTATTAGGAGCATCCACCACATGGCCCTGATCAACGTTTACCCTTTTCGACTCCCTCGCCCCTACCGGTACACTCATATGTATACGGTATGTATACATATATCGGACGATATACTTGATAATCTCAATATACTTGTTTATTTTATACACTTCATGCGCCTTAGTTTAATATTATAATTATGTGGTATTTGAAACAACAGGTTTTACATGATATATATATTTATAAAGTTTCAACTTTTCGTAAGTTGCCTCGTTGAGGTTGATTCGCAAAGACAAATATTCAGCAGCCAACATACCAATAGTTGTATACATCATTTTTTTTATTAACTTTAAATAGGTACAATGTTAAATTGTTTTTTTTAATTATTCAGTTCCTCAGTCTCTATTCAATGCGTTTCATGGCTTGGCTCTCCGTGTCGCAAAATTTTTAATTATCTCGTCATGGTTTAGCACATTGGAAATCGGAGCAATTGAATTTTATTGGGATCCACCCTATTGTGTTTTCCATCATTGTACCTGACCGGATAACAATACAATACAATGCTAAAATTCCACTCTTGGGATAAGTATTGTCTGCACGTCTCAATAACGATTAAAATTCTTTGCCCACAAACGGTGCATTAATATACAAACATAAGTACATGACAATTTCTCACTTTTTCATGAAATTTCTCGATAATTTTAACGTTTTGTTTCTCTCTTTTTCACTCGATTATTCTTTTTCGGTATGTATACCTACCTGCTTTGGGTTGTAAGAACTATTTGTTTATCCCATGTACGTAACTGTACGTAATGCAACGATACCTTACCCCCCCCCCCATTCCGGAATCAACTCGCAGTAAATCTGCCGTGCAAATTTATCTGCTCTAAAAGTTGGTAGTGGCGTATACCTCGGTCATTTCGGTCGATCACTATGTAACACCTGTGGAGATAATCTTAATTTCATTAGCAAGTAAACCGGTATATAATTACCTACACCTATAATAATACTTGGTCAAATAAAATTAAATAGAAATTTCAGTAAAGCGAAATGGGTAACCGAAGAAATACAGGTATACATATATATGTATATCCACCTTTGTTAAAAGCCGCAAAATTTTTGTACAGTATATTATATATACCGTAGCCTGTATTATGATTCACCCACGTGCAGGTATAAATATACCAATATAGGTATACTTGCTCGGGATGGGGTATAATGGGTGCCCGACAGCAGTGGGCCGCAACCAAAAATTACTTTTTTAAATGTCGACTTATCATCCTCGATAATAAAGCCTTCCGAGGCAAGTCGGGCCCGGTGGTCACGCACCGGCGCGCCCAACACCCCTCGACTCACACTTTGTAGGTATAGGAAACCCAATTTCTTCTCTTAATTATGCGCATGCCCCGTCAAAAATGTCACTTTTCCGCCTATCTCATGCAACCGCCTCGTGCGTGTATAATGTACGCCAATACCCGTTAACGCCCTCACCTCCCCCGCCACTATTACAAGCTTTTACGCTGGTTATAAACGGAATCAATTATCATGCGTATATATAGGTGTTGTATAGTCCAGCTGCCTTTTCACCCCTACGCCATTTGATTCGTCTCCTCCTCCGTTGCACTTTGACCGTTACTGCATGCATATCCACGTATTTCGTGAAATTGTTGCAGCCTCTCTTTCGACCATCGCCACACCAATAATGTACCAATGATGTCTTGATATAATTACAAATCAATATACACTTTGGAGAATTATACATCGTGAAAATTGATTCAAGTCCATATAGTTTCGGCTTTCAAATAAAAACGAAGGGATGAAAAATAAAAAAAATACCCCGTCTGCTCTACATTTTTTACCTTTGGCTTTAAAAAAAAAAAAAAAAAGTGAGTGACGGGTTGTTTAACGGCAGATTCGTCGCACCGCGAACAAATTCGGCCGCAGGTATTGTTCGACTATCTGCCGTTTCCCCGAAGCGCGGGGATTATTTATACGCGCGATGCGTATGTGTGTAGACCGAGTGCACCGGGTGCGTAGATGTAAAGGGTATAGGTATGGGTTGCTGATTAAAAATTCCCGCCGTGAGGCTCGTTATTCGCGCGATTCACCACCTGCCCGGTTAAACGATGGTTTGCTATGCGCGTCGAGTTTTTCCAGCGCGGGGGAGGAAAAAGAAGGGAATCGACAACCGATGAGCTCTTTTAAACGGCTCGGGTCCAGCTTGTTTTGCGGGGGTACATATACATACGTGTCGATGGGTGTTGTATATTATGTCCTTGTCCATGTCGGGCGGTGTAGTATCGAGCGATCGAAGGACCTTCATGGGGGTGGTTGTATATATGTATGCACGCCTGTATACACGAGAGCCCCGCGGACTGCTGCCGGTAACGAGTATTTGCTGGGCAGCTCGATGCATAGTTAATGATTTGTCAACTCGGCTCTACCCTGTATACATCACCCAGGGTGCACTTGTACTATAATAGTGGTGGTGGTGGTAACGGCAACAGCCATACACATATATATATATACATACCCATATACATGTATACTTGGTGCGTGCTGACTAGGCCATACATAATAACGCTCTCTCCTGCCCGGAGCTCGGATCATTTCTCTCTATATACCTATACAGCTAGTAGCGGCGTGTAGGAGGGCACGGCTTGCAAACACCAATCCTTATGCAAATATGCAACCATCCCCCTTTCGTCTCTCGCGCCCTCCTCTTCTTTGCGCCAACGTTGCAATAAACGCGGATAACAAATTAACACCCCAATTTCGTCGTCCACCCGTGCGTATATTTATATATATGTATACATGTTCCTATATAGGCTTATATGGATCATCGGGCATACGGGGCTCATGATTTTTTCATACCGCTTCTTTTACGTGATGAGATATTGCCCACTTTTCTCGATGATTAATACAATACATTGTCACAGTTTTACTTAACGTGGCAGTAGCTCATCCTCGTTTATCTAACCATACATTACAGATTTTCATGACAAACCAATAATTGGCAATGGTGAGTGTAACAAAACAAGGGGTGATGAATAAAGGTGTGACGATTCAAGATAAGTTTACAATAAAAGTCATCCCTGTACCGATTTATACATTGGATATTGGTGGATTTTTTATTAACTTGGGAAAAAAAAAAAAAAAAAAAAATTTTTTAAGTAAAATTACGCAAGAACGATTGATTTTCATTATAGGATTGAAAACCCTAGCTGGTGGCTCAACGTTTAAAAAATAAAATTAACACCTATTATAATTTGATTGTGTAATATACCAGTGATTCCCTATACGATTGGCAACAATGAATTATTGTAGAACAAACAATGAGGGCATCGAGATGCGCTGCCCCATGATGTAATAAATTACCGTCACTGTATAGTACATATATACACACAATGCACAAGTGAGCGAGAGCAACCGTGAAATTTCATCGATGCCATAGGTCGAGAGTTTCCTCCTATTAGTCAGCGAGGATTACACGCTGCCGTATGTAATATATATATATACTGGGACTAGTCGGAGCTACCGATCTTTTTTACGCACCGCATGCCTATATATATATGTGTGTGCACCGTGAAAAGGAAGAGACAACAATAAACCAGAAATGCACAGACCTGCGCGCGGTCTTGTGTAAGAGAAGTAGCATATCGGAATCAGAGGTGGCAAAGGAAGCGGCGAAACCCTCCTCGGTTGGGCTGGTAAAAAATGTCTGTTGGACCGTCGACGGCAAGCACATCGAACCGTATATAAAGCACCCATACCCACTTATATATATATACCTATAAATGCGGCACATGCAGCTACAACCGTGGATGTATATATGTATACATTTAAGTTGCAGAGCAAAAGGGCCTATGGGTATAAATATATAGCTACTTGTACGTGAGGCTAACGAGATCAGAGAACGCGGAGTTCCGGGGTTTGGCTACCCGCCTATGCCTCTGTTTGCCGATTGGCTTAAATCAGCGCTAAGCCGATCCAATCCAATCGAGAGCTACCCGGCACCCATACATACATTTTATTACGATGTACCTATATATATATATATGTACAGGATGCCCCCCGGCACCGCATGGACGATCGTCATCATGCAACGCACCTCCACCACCGTGAAGATCACGGCCCCCCTCCTTTTCTCTCTCTCTCTCTCTCTCTCTGCGTGACCGTCCGATGCGGCGAGGGGCCCCGAGGCCGAGATCGCGGAGAATCTATATGTACACCTATATATGGACAAAGTAGACGTGTGTATATATATGGGGACCGCTACGGTATATGCTTATACTTCGTATAGGTACACATTTTTCATTTGTCAACGATGAAACGGCATCAATCGGGGTGCTGGCGTTCAAGCCTTGTTTGTTGTTCCATCCTCCTCCGTTAAATGCATATATATACATACATAATCCACGGGTGTGTATTTATGTTGCCGTATTATAAAATACCCTCCTACGGAGAATTTACTTACATGTGTACGTGGGTATAGGTATACACGAGTTATTATTGAATCGTGTAAGCGTTTTATCGGGTGACACCCGCCGCTCGGCTGGGCGCCAACTCGGGCCCGAGAGGTGGTAGCAGGTATACCTATACCTTACGTGTATAGGCACTGGTTTGATGCTGCATCGGGCACGCGACCATCACGACGACGATCTGCTGCACATAATATTATGTGTAAAGAAAAAAAAAAAAAAAAAAAAAAAGCTGCATGTATACATATATAATACCAATAATACCCATGGTGTGCGCGTCTGGGTGCAGTATAATATATATATATATATATACCTATACCAACAAATAAAAACACCCTTGCACGCTTAGGTAGGTACACAATAACGGATAATATTGTATAATATAATGGGTGACCGCACGAGGTAACCGAGTCGCGAGTAAAGTATACGCGTGTGCGGCGCTGCGGGGAGTCGGTCGAGATCTGGTCTTACACGGCTCTTGTCACGGATTAGGTGCGCGCAGTCGATTCCAGTCAATTGCGGGTGTAAATATAAATACGGGGCGACAAACACATACAAATTGACACAAAACGAGAGAGAGAGAGAGACCCCTGGCGCGAGAGCTCACCACCGAGAAGCCTCAAGGTATCCCGTTTCGTTCCGTGCATATACTTAAGTAAATGCCTGGCCATCAATGGCGAGGAACCACATCGGCTGCCTGCCCCCCCACGTTGCGTACAGGGGGCTGTCGTTTTTGCATGAAATTACTCATGGGTGTATCGGGATGTTGAAACAATTTGTGGTCAGGGATGAAAGGATTGTTTTCAAAAAATATAAATGTATATTACCTCAATACCTACAGTGTGAAAAAAAGTAGAAAAATTTCGATGGGGAGACGTGAAAAAAGGTCCGTAAATTTTAAAATTTTGGGATGCCAACATGAAGAGTATCGATGTACCTACATAATATATATCTCTGCCCAATTAGCCGTCAAATATACGCTATTATATAGGTATGCCTGTATCGATGATCGGTCGTGATTGGCAAGTATCGTTTTACGGCGACTAACGAGCGGGGGGAGGGGGGAGACAAAAGGCGCGGGTCATCCCGTAAACTGGAGAAGCTGTACCCTATATAATGGCCCCGGGAGTCAAACCGAGCTCGGGGAGACGCATAGCACCAAAACAGTTGTAAACATCACGGTCCGCCCGTTACACACCAATTTACTTGGGTGTTACATATGTATATATTATCTATGCAGTATATATGTATATGTATACTACACACAGGACTCCCGCCGCGCAGTCATCGGCACAATGTACCCGACACACCGGGCAGTTGTTGCTCTTTCCTAATTGTGTATACATATATATACATGCATTGCAGGGAGCTCGGATAGCGCGGCGGGGGATGCCTAATACACGTACCATGCATAATATAATATCGGCAATAAATATCATACTCGTAGCAAGCGATAGATACACCTATACCCAATAGGTATAAGTATATAGTGTGCAGTGCGCACAGATTGAAATTATATGGACCCTGTACCTAACAGGTATAGCTCGGAAGGAATGGATGGAGAATAATGGAGAGAGAGAGAGAGAGAGAGCGGCGGAAGGGCCCTAATAGCTTGCGGACAAAAGTCAAAGCCCCGATGCACATGGGCGATGTATATACATATACACGTATATTATATAAGCTGGCGGATGTGGCTCGGTTCGGGCTCAATTGCCCGTGAAATCCTCGGTGTGTGATGTGCCCTTTTTGCTTCTATTCCGATGCTCGTCGGTCCTCTGATCAATGAAGGGAGGAGGAGAAGGCACGCATTATCCAAAAACGTTGTGGCGCGTTGCACCTATGCGCAACAATGTAATACAAGGGTAATTGATGCGAGCGCGTTCGACAAAAAAAAAAAAAAAAAAAAAAAAAAGGTTCACGGGGGCGTGCGCGGGCGTGGACGAACGAGTACACGTGTATAATGTAACGGAGGAGTCGCACGACACCTTAAATCGCGAGGAGCATCCCTGATGAATCGTCGATCAATTCCGGGTGGAGTAATGGTCCGGTGTGTGGGCGTTGACCGATCCTCCTCGGACCGTGGGAATATATGGATATCCGGCTCACGTGATATTATTATATATAAATGATACACGTACACTTGTAAGTGGTTAAATAATAATATAATGCCGTGCCAGCGTATACGCGTACATATATATATGTACAAAAGCCAGGATGACTTTCTCGCTTGCTTCCGCTCGTAAGCATAGGTATATACTTCCCATTTAGCTTCCTTAAATCGCGCCGATCCATTGATTGTACATATTTATCGACGATGCAATTGACGGAGATTTATCACTGGATGTATACCCTCTCGTGTGCTGGATGATAGAAATGTGACAAAAAATAGATCAAAAATATAAATCCGTACGATGAAGATACTACTGATTATAGCCATTAATTTATATGTATTAATATAATACAGGTAGGATGGATACAGGCTGTAAATTGTACGCGATGTATAAAAGTGAAAGCGGATTCTTTGCGAGGACGCTCGCGCGTTTACTGTCGCCGATACGTATATATAAACATACATACATGTATATATTTTGTAGGTATACCTAATCCGCGACAAGTAGTGTGTGTCGGGTGTGCGGCAGGTAGTGCTTTTGTAAGTATATGTGCACGATTTTTGTTTTGTTACAAGTATTCCATGCATTTTGGCTTCAATGCGCCAGTATACATTGCAGTTGGGATGTTTGGGTCCCGTGTGACATAACATTATTACATCCGATCGGGATCGAGGGGGCGGGCCGGGACCTCCTCCAGCTCGTAAAATGTATACACTATAATACTATAATATACACGGACGCACGACTTCCGACTGCCATTATTAATTTATAGTCGTGCAACCACGAGAGCTCGAGCGGTAGTATAAGAGTATAGCAGTGATGCTATAATATATGTATATATTATGTACATGCACCCAAATAATCCATTTGTACATATGTATATATGTGTGTGTGCACGTTGTGTATATAATAATGCGGGAATTCGCGGGTGACATCACGTGGATCACAACTGGAGCTAGAATCGGTAGAAATAACATTTCGGAGCCGGCGACGACGGTGATGACGAAGTGGGGCTTAGCTCCAACAGAGAAAGAGAGGGATGAAATGACCGTCGCATGTGTCCAAACCTATATAAATAGAGTATCCCGGGGACGGTATATATATATATATATATAATATGTATCAGCTATATACATATTAAAAGTATGGGTATGTGTTGTGTCTCATCTATGAACAACATGCGTATGGATATTATAATGTATTATAAAACGTGAGGACCCTCGTGGTGTAGGTATACTGCATGGTCCGTGGATAACAGATTAATATGATAGAGGTGTGTGGTAGCTGCACCACAGTTGGGATACAATATACTATACGTGTAAGGGCTGTATTGTCTCGGAGTGTTGATTTGGCTCAAACATTGACGGAGTCAATCTGATCTTGCCGTCGCGGCTGTTTACCGCTTCACTGTACATAATCTTCGGCTCTAGTGCAAGTAATAAGTATATACATATATACTCCCATCGGGCCATTTTCGACAAAATTTGGCGGACTTACCGAGGCCGTGTCTTTAGTGCGGTTCGGGGTACAAAGTTACGACGACATCGCAACCCTTATCATTGACAATTGTAACGGAAAATCAAGAGCTGCCGGAAGCATGTATAAAGGGCCACAAAACCGAACAGTTGCGCGCGTGTGAGTGTTTTTCCATACATGAAAAAAAAAAAAAAGCAAATAAAGTTTGCCGCGCGAGTATAGCATAAAGTACATAGCATGTATACGGTATAAATGTGGTGTATATATATATATATACACGTTGGGCAGCGGAGCTTAGTCTTGTATAAAATCTCATAAAATCTCATAACCCGAGGGCTCGGTGCAGATTTGCTCTGGTATTGCCGCCGCTGGGCGCCGCAAGGGAAAAGAGGGATGTGTCGGGAGGGGGGGGGGAGGGGAAGGTGCACCGGCAATTCAATAGAGCCGTGTGTTTGTTTTTGAGATCACGCAGCCGGCGGATTTTCCCCGAAGATGACGTCGAGAGGGATGAGTCCCTTGCAGCGGGGAGCAAAATTTCAAAGGATATTCCGTATTAGAGACGCCGAGGGCCGGCTAAGCATCGCCAAAGTTATACCCACACATGTACTGCGCTTGCCACGCATGGAACATATTATACATGTATATATTAAAAGCAATGGAGTATGAGTCGCGTTGCTCGAGGTACGCGGGCACATCGGAGATTCATCTCCATCAATTTGACCGAGCGACGATATATATATATATATTGTTTTATTTTTTTTCTGCAGGTCAAGCTTACGAGGATAAACATTGCACGCGTATGGGTATAGGATAGATATATACAGTTGACGGGAGGGCACCAAGTCGAAACGAAAGCATCATCAGCGCCTTGGGCTCTGCCGGGAGCTTTGCCGTGCATCTATTATGTATATATGTATATACGTATACCTATACCTAAGTATTATATTATATACCTAGTATATGACGTATAAGTGTGGGTGGCGAGGGTGATGCCGCACGAAAACGAGGAGGAGGAAAAGGGAGGGCAGTGGTTCGAGTATACGTAACGCGTACACATGGAGAGGTGCACCGAAGAGTGTGTCGGTTTGGGCAAACATGTCTCTGCAGCGTTGTCAGGCGGGCAGGAAATTACGACCGCCTTTAGTCGGCACAAAGAGAGAGAGAGAGAGCAAGCGAGGGCAGCCATATATATATATACACATATAGGTTAAGCTGTACCCCCATATATATATATGTACAGCGTGTATTGCGGGCCCCCAGCCATCCCCGGAGCTTGCGAGCTTTCGGCGCGGGCGTCCGCATGCGCCGCGCGACCCTGTTATACCTTGCCTCTTTCCATCACCCCCCCCACCCACCCACCCTTATAACCTCTGTTTCCCTCCCTCCTCTTTACCCGACCGTACGGGGGGGTATATATATGTATACCGTGTTTTGCTGCTGCGTCCCCGGCCAGAGCTTCGCACCCTCTCCGTGTACTCTCCGTGCTCATCTATATGTATACTATATTATAGACCAGCCTATACACCTATCTCGTGTGTGACTCCACACTTTACGTGGTGTGGCAAAGTGTGTTTCCCCACACAAGTAGGCAGAGCAGTTGTCACTTATTTGCGGTGTGTTTTCGTTTATCGTATACGATCAAGACGAGCGAAACGAATGAATAAAGATAAAAGACCGTCCTGGCCGCGAAAAATCAGCCAACTATGTGTGTATACATTATATAGGAGGATAAAGTTGGTGGGGGGTGGTGGTGGTGGCAACAACTGCTGCACAGCCAATATCGCTATGTTGGCGCCGACGGGCTAGCTCTCGCTCAAGTGACTGGTGCTGATTGATGTTGCGCTGATGTTTGACTAGAGGGTGGGTTTTGTATAACGCGTACGTGTGTGTACCACATATATATACATCCACACGATCTGTAGTATACGGGAGAGAGTTGGGGAGCCTCGTACATATGTAGGTGTATTTATACTAAATCCCCCTAGGACTCAATAAGCGCACCTACGCCCGCGGATGCTTTCTTATGACGCACTCCTTCCTCGAAACCCTCGCCAGCATACCGTTCGATTTGTTTAAAAACTCTGCATCCCCCGTCTGTCGTCGAATCGTTCGCGTATTCCCCAATGATGCATATATGCACGTGCTCGATCGTCCGGCTGTTCGGCATATATTTTTTACTTTTTATTTCTTCAACCCGACATACTATACTTGGTCAAAAGTATTATATATACATATACCCCAATAATCCAGAAATTGTGTGCTCAATTGGTCGATAAACCATATTTTTTATCATCCACACGTTGTGAGGAATATATATATTATATTTGGTATACATAAAGGGTGCAGGTGTGGTAAAAATGTACACCCATACTTACGCACACCACCACCATGTGTACCTATACAGGAGAGGAGCTAGGCGCGATGTAATTGAGATCGCATCGAAATTGGATATCGGAGCTGGGGCTATGTATGTGTATGTACACCGCGATTCGCTGCCTGATGGAAAAGCCATTAATTATCCGATGCGCGCGGCGCGCATTTTAATCAACTTTAAAAGTAGCACACGGTCCTCTCGTTTGTTTGAGAATAATTAGCAGAGCCCCGCGGGGCCCCGGAGGGATGGGCGCGGTATACCGGGACGCCAAATGAAAATGGCCGGCGCGCGCACGAGTGTGTGTGTGTGTTTATACACGTACACGGTACAGAGGAACCACGCGCCCGCGACCGCTTATATACTCTCGAATTAGAGCGGCTAAAAGAAAGAGTGCCCATATATTTTTTTTTTTTTTTTTTTTTTTTTTCTTCACCGACGATGCAACATCAATATACAATCAACACAAAAGCCACCGCTGTCGCATAAGCGAGCTAATTAAGCTCTAATTATTATTTATCGGGGTGTCTCGTTTGTCTACATGTATAACTGGGGCATGACCATCATTCAAGGGCTCGCTTTTATTTCTTCCGGGGTCGTGTACTTTTTCATTATTTCCTCGAGGGCTGGGACAAAGGATATATAATAAGTATACGTGGGAGTGAAGGGAAGGGACGGTGTAGGGCACGCGGCAAAGGTTGTACCTATAATCGGGGGGTATAGAGGGCCCGCCGCCACCGCGCCAACAGGGCTCTCGCAAATATTGGTGTTTGCCAAAGACCATCCTTGATCCGTGTTCCTCTCGCCGTCGCGCTCCAAGCTCGGCCAACCAGCCCATTCGAGCCCCGTCGTCTGTCTCCTCATCCTGCTCTCGCTTTCTTCTTCTTCCCAAGCGTCGATTAGTGTATATAGGTTATACATGTATACGTATATACATCGACAGGTATACTACCTCCGTATGTGTAAACCCATGCCGATGACTCTCGGCTCACTTGTTATATACTTTTGTATAATAATCGTTGCGGTAAATGTGCGCCCGGCTATACAATATACATGTAGGTGAGGTGTCGTCAACCTATACATCTCATAATACCTCATATTTATGTACTCGTGCACGGGTCACTGCTCCCCCGGCAACCTCTGCAGCTCCGAAGGGCTCTCTCTCTCGCGTCGACCGGAGCTTTTGTTTGGCGAACACAATGAACAGCAACAAAAGCATCAGCCGGGGATGGAAGCTCGAGAATCGCTGCAGGTTGCCGATCGTCGTATATACAGCTCCGACGATGCGGAGGCGGTGGCTCATACGCGCAAAAAACGACCAACGACTCTTGTGACCGGTAAAGGCGCACATACATATATACATAGAAAGAACGACTCTTCATTTTTCACGCCACGTTGCCTACCAATGGCTATATATGTATAATATTATGTGCTTGTACTTGTGTGTGCATGGTGTGGAAAAATATACAGCGACCTGCTGCTGATGCCTATTTGCCGAGTGGCCCCAACCGCAGTGCTTTTATTGCGCGCCCTGTGTGTCAAGTGCCACGCATGCTGTCCCCGACCAAAAAAAACAAAAATCTCCTTCCACTCCCGTAAACTGTCTCGTATCAGGTTTTTGTCAATACTTGCACCTTTTTTCTCCCTGTGTAATATACTCGCTGATAACATGTGATTGGTCACCAACTCCTAACGCGGATTGTATGTTTTCCAGCGCTGTAGAGGAGACGGAGGAAAAGTCGGAGGGGGGGGGGGATCGCTCGGTTTTTGTTTCGCCGAAAATGGATATCCCATAGCGCGCACCAATCGGGCCCATGGTTTCGTTTTTCCCGGCTGTGCTAAATCATACCGTCGTAGCCCCATAATAATAATAATAATAACTGTTACACCATTGGATAAAAATTAGTGCAATGAGGGCAAAGAAGACCGCGGGAGGTAGAAAGAGGCGCAAAATCCTGAGGAGGAGGGGTTACTACTCCACGAGTCACATCGTCCGCGAGGTCAGCCGCATATGCGCGGTCAAGCCGACCAAGACCTTCCGACGGCAGATCGAGGTGGCCCTCCGTCGCGGGGTCACTTTCGGCATTTTGGTCAAGTCGGGCAACAAGTACAAGTGGGCTATAGAACAAACTCTAACCTACGTACGTATAATTATTAACGTCTCTGATGGGAAAATCCGTGGAGCAGATTCGATCCGGAGTCGTCGGTGTCGGCGATGAAGAGACGCTGGGGCAAAAAGTCGATGGCAAAGAGGCAGACGCGTGTCAGGAGGCAACAGCAGCCGAGCAACAACCGGAGGAGCCAACAGAATCAGGGGACGATCGTGCCGAGGCCGACGGTACCGCCACCGCCCAACTGGCAGGTGAAGCCCCGTAACCTCCTGGACGAGCCCATCACCAAGGTCATTAAGTCGCAACCCGAGAAATAAGGAGATCAGGTATACGTAGATGCCGAATCTCATTTTTTACGGGGAGTTTTTTGGCCATTTTTTACACCTTTTGGTGGTTGCGTTCTACATAGGTAGTATACGGGAAGAGAGGCGGCTGAATCGTGAAGACTTTGACCTGAGGGTTCGTTCGGATAGCAATACCCCAATAGCCCAAATTTTAACAAGATTTTAAAAGAGTCCTAGAAAAAAGAAAAAACACACATACAAAAACTCGTCACTTTTGTTTAATTTAAGTTGAATTAATAACTCACTATCACTGACTGACATCATAGCAAACTACCTGTGCGATGCATGTGACGCACATCTTAGGATAAACATCTCCTACGAAGCTTCCACTATAAATTTCTTTCACGTCAATCCCGAAAAAGCAGTTTTTATCGTTAAAATTCATCAGACGGCATAAAATGACCAAATGAGCAAAGATGTATACCCTAACTCGTTGTTCGCGATGTTAACTCTTGGACTTGGACAAATTAATACTGAGATGACAAAGGCACGTGGTTCTCAATACATTATTTAATAAATCACATTTCATTACACAATTATTGTAATAAAACGCGCTACATATGTGTAATTAAACACACTTAGATTAACAGTGTGTACGCCTATTGTTATTTGTTACAGGAGGAGGAGGAGGGGCGAGTCTTTCATCGAGGGGCCGATTTCACGCTGGTTGGCAGTGCCGGTTGTATATATGCATTCTTACCTATTGACCGCGTAATCCTGGACATCCGGCACCTGTTTTCCACATTTTTTTTTAACGCGACAACCACCGTATACCGGCCATCCGCGAATAAGGTACGCCGCCACGAGATATATTCCCACACTTTTGTTACTCCCCGATGAGCCAATAATAAACGTGTACCTTTCGACGTGTGCGACGATACAATGGACGGGGCGAGTCTGTATACCTATACATATATATATACGTACTTCCGAGTTTCATTCACGGTGGAGCATGTCTTCTCGCTCGGGGCATCATCAGTTATTCTTTTTTCTTCCATCTCGTGAATAAGTAATATAACTTGCGTCATCCGTTTGGGCGACAATGATGAAATACGATACAAAGGCACGTGGTTCTCGCCCTCGACGGCTACAACACAATAAAAAAAAAAAAAAAAATACGCGCGAGCAAGGAAAGTGTTATATATATATATATAATTATATACGAGACAAATAAAAGGTGCGAGTATTGTTGTAAAATGTTATGCACTTATGCGTATATCGCATCTACAGGGCACAAAGTGTATACAATATAATATACGGCGCAGGCTCTCTTGGTCCGCTCGTTATAAGGCTTGAATAAATAACGTTTCGAAGCCGAATGAATACATCGGTCTTTTAAAGACTCGTCACCATACCTTAGTAAGCTTATGTGTACACCGTATACTAGAAAGGAGTGCATTGTCGCAACAATGGGGAGTAGGTGTACAACACTATATACTCGCGCGCGCAGTGCGGCTCGAGCATTATATATTATTTGATTGTATTGTTCCCAAATTGCATGTTGCGCCTGTGCATTACACCTACACCGTGTAACCTTTAGTTGGGTATATATATATAACGTGAGTAGTCTTGTGTGTGTATAACGCACGTAATGTACTTGGTGATGCTCGCGGCATATGCCGGCAAATTGGCCGGTCGGAACCAACGTCAACGCTCGCCTATACATACGTACATACGCGCGAAGTAGGCTTTTTGATGTTTATTAGCTGGAGCAGGTGGCACAATGGCTATGCTCGAAAAACAATAATTTCTTTTTTTGTGCTTCGCTTGTGCGTATCGTATAGGTGTACCAACTTCCTGGGCCGCGTGCTCGTAGTCGTAAATTTCTTTTTCTTCGGCTCTCTTATCGCTGGGAAAGAAGAACAAAAATTAAAAAAAAAAAGAAAACCCGTGAAATTTCCTGGTGCAATGTGTGACTGTTGCGTAGATATATATGTATTCGGAGCACTGCAGTCAAATGTGACCCGGTGCGCCGAGAGGGAGAGAGAGAGAAAAAGAGAGCCTTGAAGAGCGACAAACTCTGGAGATAAGCAAACGAAAAAGAGGAAGGAAACGAAGTAGACGAAAAAAAAAAAAAAAAAGAGAGACGATAAAGCAGCTTATTGTGTGCTCCGACGTGAAGATGCTCCGCTCGAGGCTGCTCGGATATATACATATAAACAGATGCCTTTATAGGTTTGATAATAGTATAAGTATATACGGAACACCCATAGGTGGTACCTACAGGAAGGTGATGGCAGACCCGATTGAAAGAAAGCTCCGAGTGTCTCACACGAGAATGATAGAGCGGGAGCGACCGAACCAGCCTCTGAACCGTGCGTGTATATATATATGTGGGTGACGTATACATACGTATACATCCCAGTTTGCTTGTTGCCCGCTGGCTATAGGATATTGCGCCCCCATAACCCGATGTAGTGGGTGTACAACATATATATATATAAGCACAAGCTAGCTTACGCCAGCCGAGCCGTGGTTATTTGGCTGAGCAGAGAGAGAGAGTACAGCCCCTTGCGTGTTTGCCGAGAGGGATGCTGCCGCCCCTCCGATGATTTCCACCGGGACTCTCGGTACGGGCATATAATACATAGCGGCTTTAATCATTTGATTGCAGCCGACGCTTCGGGTTTTTGTTCCCTCTACAAGTATACATCATACAACATGCACATATAGCCCGTTAAGCGCGCCGATGGCCACTCGATGATGTACGTGTATAATATACAGTAGCTCTCTCTCTCTCTCTCTACCATCCTCCTTCTTTTACAAAATCAGAGTGATGCCCGTGATTTTTCATAAACGCCATTGTGCCGATCAAAGCCGCTCGACGGCCAGATGTGTATGCACTTGACTCGCCCAGCATCGTGTTTCCAACCGGCTACACGTATACATATAGCTTCGATGTATGTGTACATGGCCGTACGGGACAATACAACAAAATATACTTGTACTTTGGAGGAGAGAAAGAGAAAAAAGCGAAAGCCCTCGCTGCTCGCTTGATTTTCTGATGTGTACACCTATATATAGATTATCCGGCTGCACATAGAGGATGGCCCGGTCCGTGCACACTCTCGACTCTCGGGCGCCAAAAAGGAGCCAACAAAACAACCGACTGCTGTTTCTCTCCCCCATTGTTTCGACGATCGGCTATCCACTTCTCTCGAGGTCCTCCTCGAGCACCCGCTATATTACATGGGAGTTGGGCCGTACACCTATATGCGCACACATGTATATGCATCCATATGTATTCGAGCGGACTATGTGGGTTGTGTGCGTTTTATTTAATTGCGCATGTTTTTTTTTTTTTTTTTTTTTTTTTCAAGACTCTGAACTCGGTCAATAACATTAATAATGTACCTTTTGAAGAACGTGTACAATCGTACCCCCCGTATGACAATCGGTGCACCCATATGATCGTATAGAGCTTTGGAGTCTCGCTCGTCCCGCAAGCTGCGGAGAAAGAGGGTCATTTTTTTATTTTTTTACTCGCGGGGGGGGGAGGAGGACGAGCACTACACGCATACGTATAATATATACACGCGGGGACTCACTCCTCCGTTCAAATTGCTTTACGTCGCTTTGCCCATCACCAGCTACAGTCCGACGGGGATTGGGGGATGGGAGGGGTGCCGCGCTCGGTCGACTCGGCGTATATAGTGTGTTTGCACAGGGCCGTTTGCCGTATATTACAGGGAGAGACACGAGCAAAAAGAGTACGTAGGTATACATATATATATATATACTTGGATGGAGAAAAAGAAGAGCCGAGAGCACCGATGCTGCCTGTGTACACTCAGCTGTCGCTGTGTAGTTCTCTCTCTAGAACAGAAAAAGAGCCCCATAAAAAGAGAGAGAGACAAACTGGGGCTGACCTCTATTCTTTTGCTTCTCTCTCATCTGCTGGTAAGTATACCTAGGTATGATGATGATGATGCTCGACTTTGTACTATCATCGGGCCATACCTATAGGTACGCATATTATGTACCTCGCATCTGATGCCGTGTAACGTCTAACGTATATCTACGTGGATGACAGAGCCCAATTGTAATATGTGTACCTATATATATACATAGCTGGTGTTTAGGTAACCTCGGATTCATCATAATAATTACGTATATGTATATATACGTTGTATATGTATACAGCTCCGTGATGTATTATGAAAAATGTACCTATACTTCGTCTATTGACTTGGCTATATGGAACACCGTTCGCGCAGGGAACATATGCACGCGAGAAAAAAGAAAAAAAAAAAAGAAAAAAAGAAAAAAAAGAAAAAAAATGATGCGCGTACTATGTGTACCTATCTCCCTTCCATTTTGGGGGTTGGTACTGTTGGTAGTAGGTACACTGTTACGTAACTTGTAATACGGATCTTCCCGCAAAATGGCCACATCGCATTAATGGTACAGCACGAGTATATAATATCTGACAGTATAGCTCTCATGCATGCGTGGCAGGATGACGGGCAAGGATTCCCATATACCTATATCAATAAACGTATAAAGGTATACATGTAAATATAAATATACTATACATTGGGAGATCGGGGCGGATGATGGCAAAGCCATGCTACTGTATAAACCCATCGTAAGAGGGTACACGTATACATTATCATGTAGGCGTACACACGTTACACTTCTTCATGGGTGATGGGTACCACAATACCATTTACAAGATGTACCTATATATTATGCGTGTATACCTACCTATACAGAAGCGTGGCTTGCCTTTATCGCGAATGAATTAGTATAACATTATATGTATATGCATATCGACTCTGTACGTTATTGAAGAGTGTACAATATAATATATATAGGAGAGAGATATAGGGAGCCAGGACAGCGCGGATAAAATCTGGCAGAGCAAGAGAGGCAAAGCCAAGTGGCCGCCGATGGGCTGGGAAGGGAGTCGCTGGTTGGTCGGCCGAGACTCCGCCTCTTATGTGTTCGTCGTTCCTCGTCTTCTCCGTACACCTACCTTAGGTATATAAGGTAGATATATACCTACTCCTTTTCCTGGCCTCTGTCTGTGCCCGTTTTGCTCGCGCTCACCTAATCTATATATATATATATATACTCGTGTATATTATACCCAAGCTGTACGTGCACTATATTCAAATATACGTCGGAATCTCTGAAAAATCGTTAAAGACGGAGCAAAATTGGAAAAAAAAAATACAAAAACGATTTTTTAACGTGATTCCTCGCCCGATTTCTCATGAGTTATTGTCGCTGTCTCAAACTCGGTACCGCCATATTTTTGCTCTTTAGCAAAGAAACACGAAATGATATAATTGAAAAATCATGTTTTACTTTCGGTGCTCATCATTACTTTTGTCAACTGTTTCAGCTTAAACTCTCTAATTACCAGCCAAATGACAACGAAAAGACAAACAAAAACCTATTTTTCCCTATATTATGTGGCGATTTTTCGGGGATTGCGACCTACGTATTTTCTCGAGTAAAGCGTATACACGTATACATATATGCACTCGCATCAGGAGGAAGAACAGCCCAAGCACCCCGGCGTGTGTATATATATGACTTATAACTTTATTTCACGAGCCGGCACCGCCGCGGGCAACTCTTCCCGAAATCTCTTGGCCAAACAGCAAATTTGTGCCCAGCATGGTAAAAACGAGAGGAATATTAAAAGTTGCGAGCTCATATATTATTCCGGGAGTCTCCGCCCTTTGGCTAATATGTACTATATTACGAAGGCAAAGGGGGGGAAATGACGAAAGTGATTTGGCGAATCGGAACGTCGAAAAGACGAGGTAAAAGAAGCTGCGCCTCGCAGCGTGGGGGGGAAAATGGGTACTTGAATTGCACCTTGAGGCGTATACTCGTACTATATAGTCGTAACGCGAGTACAAATAATAATAATCGTGTATATAAATATGGGACAGGCGAGAAAATGTCGAAAGTTGAGTAGGTACTTATACAGGTACTCTGCATAAAACATACGAATTTACCTCTTACAGGTAATGATACAATATAACTCGAGAGCTTGCGATTAGGATCGGTATGGTGGGCATCCGCAGAGGCGTGTCGAGCTGACGTGTGTGTGTGCGCGGCGCATATCGGAATCGGATAGCTCGGCCGCGAAATCAGCCGGAGCTATTGTGAATGTTGACTCGAAGTAAATTTGTCTAGCGATGGAGGAGCGCGTGAGAGTCGGAGGCCGACCGCAGGGGATCGCTACATACAAGCTCGTTCACTCGCGCAACGGCAAATTTTCTCGGTATGTACGTCTCTGTGTGTGTGCCTGATGTTGACACGCGCATGTGTTGTACCCTCGCAAACACCCATGGCTCTTCTCTTTCAATCCGATGGTACATACTAGTAAGCAAGTATAAGTAAGTAAGCATATACAAGTTGTGTTATTGTACATAATATATAGTTACATGTACACCCATCACTTTTATTTTGCGGTACTGTAAATTGAAGAACCAATAAATTCCACAGTGAGGGGTCGTGTATCGTGTACGATTGCTCGATTCGAAACTACGCACCAATAACCCACTTACTTCGTCCTCGTGACTGATGCGGTCAGATATGCCTATACGTTTGGTGTGCCAATATTAATAGAGTCCGCAAATACTTTCAACAACCTATTAGCTTTTATAATTGGAAAGCCTTTTTTCTTTTTTTCTTTTTTTTTTTTTTTTTTTTTTTTCAATCAAACAAAATTACACGATACAGTGTGTAGTTGGCGATGAGGGTCCCAGTAGCTTGTACTTGTTGGTAAGTATATCGAAGGCACTCGAGGGTCTCTCTCTCTCTCTCTCTCTGTATAATATGTAGCAAGTATAGGTACGGCCACGCGGGACATTGGCGCGCTCCGCTCCCGTCGGTCACAAGTATACATGCGACACCACACAGTGACAACAGCATCATCAGAGTTGTTGAAAATGAGAGAGCGCGGCGAAAACGACGTGAAAGTATACTTACGTTCGCCGACGGTATTTTCGCGCGCCCCCGTGTCCGTGCCATTGGCAAGCCACCGAGTGGCGTCTAGAGTGCCCTTGCCACCCCCGATAACGATACCGATAATGACAACAGTAATAATTTCACGTCAAACCTCAGCTGCCACTCGATGCCCCGTCCAAGTGTCCCCCGACGCGACGCCTCGCTCCCGTCGATACACTCTTACGTATACGTTATAATGTATAGCCCCCCCCCCATCCCGCGTCGCAGTGTGATGTCCAAGGAGTTCCCCCGTGCACCCCGCATCGGATGTATCTCCGTTCTTCGGTTCACCGCGGAGTGCAGCCTTTATATCGTAAATACTTAATATCACGCGACGAGCCCCACCGAGCTGTACTTGTACTTCAATTTGCTTGTGGATTTGAGAGTAAAGCCCCCCCCCACGGGCCTCCTCGATTGGACGCGGCTCTGCTTGTTATCGATTTTTTTGTCTTTTTTTTTTCCCTCCCCTGTCTGATCATCTAACGAAAAATACAACAATCGGCGTGAAAAACCAAAGATCGGCGACAAATCGATGTGCCCCCGTTTTTTTTCGTTTATTGAAAAGAAGGGGGTATGGGGATAAATCGGTAAACATTGAGTCTTTGTACACTGATATTAACAATCACAATGGCCCAATAAGCGTACATATAGGTATATGCATAGAGAAGTGAAAAAGGCGGCATTAAAGCGGAGAGGGAGCGTGGACGGGAGAAAGGAGGAGAGCCGAGTTAAGTTTGCCGAGAACTTAGAGGCGAATAAATATGAATAGCACTGAAAATATTTGATGTGTAAAAGCAAGGATTTGTCAATATTATGTAATCATCGGGGCGTAACGAGCAAAGGTTATACCCGAGGAAAAGGAAGAGAAAGCCCGCGTGTAAATCTGTTGTTATACGAGAGGGACGGGGAATCGGGGAGGGCGGAGCAGATACATATAAGTACCTGTGTACATGCACCGCCCGGGATACCTATATAAACACATACAAGGGAAGGGAATAAGTAAGTGAGTTATACGGGGTTGCAAGAGTTTTTATGGTAAAAAGATGATGATGATGATGATGGCAGGCCTATAACCAATACCTACTTATACTTACTCACGTATCTCGTGCAAGCTCGGGTATATTATGTATATCCCACATGAACTAGACATATATATGCGGCATTTGGGGCATCTGCTCAAAGTAAGAGAGAATCGAGAAATCACGAGGTTGGGCAAGGGGAAAAAATTACTCGTGCGTTATTCAGATTCATGGCAAACAGATATCAAGCCAAATAGAAAATATCGTTTCCATTGCGATAGGCATATAGGTAGATTATAATAATATATATTATATCATATAGACTGTCACTGCTAACTGCGCTGATATACCATACCGTATATAAGTATTATTGTTATACTCAAAAAATGCAGGAGTTTGCTACATACGTACATAGACTGAATGATGGTGTGTAGTAGCGACTGCCATATGCACACTCGAACATAATATATCGTGCGGTGCATGATAAGTAACATAGTGACACACACACACACAGAGAGAGAGAGAGTACTAAGCGAGCGTTTAGCCGGCTATTATTGCGAGCCCCTACTATTTATGTTTCAGTACTGCATCAGCACCCCCTTTTGCTGCTTCTGTTGCTATTTTTTCTCTCCCTCCCCCTGATGGTACGGTCCCCAGTCGCCTGCACCGCCGCCGGCCAATGTATAGGTATACATACATATATAACATACACACACCGCACCGCTCGCGCATTATTCAATTCGACCTGCTCTGCCTCTGTATACACATACATATATAGGTATACAAGCACACATAAGTACAAGCTTATATTCATGCGCCGTGTCGATCAAGCTCGAGCTTATCCCTCATTTGCCTGTCTGTCACTGCGGCCTATGCGTATACAATCGCCACATCGTCATCCACCCCCGCCAGTAATTCTTATCTGTATATAGCTCAACCCCCCTCCTCCCCCCATTGCCCTCCGGTATAAATGTGCACGTGGTGTCTAATAATATTTGGTTAAAAGGTGTGACATATATTTATGCAGTTGGACCATCGAGGCGTCCATCGGTGTCGTCTCGCTTCCCGAGAGCCCGAAACGTCTCTCGAAGCCAGTGACGAAACGTTCATGTCTTTTCGCGACTCTTCCTATAGTATACCTACCGACGGCACACACCCATGTATACCTGCTCGTACGTTTCTTTTTCTTCTCCGCTGTTTGCCAATGTTGCTCAACAGTCAAATTTTTTCTTTTTTTTTTTTTTTTTTTAGCAGCTGCATTCGGGAACTCGACGTACCTGTACTTATACGTCTGTGGTAAAAATCTCGGCCTACTTTAAGTATGTCCGTACGGGCAGATGTTCATTACTCAAAGTATGGCGTCGATGCGTACAACAAAATATACACCTGTAACGCAATAATATATATTTAAAAAATGATGTATATACATCACAAAGAGGACAAATTATATATGTTATTGTCAAGTACATCTAGGTAAATTACGTATAGGTATACCTAATAGCCGTGTGGCCGTAGTTATATATACACACACACACGAGGAGCCGATGATTTGATTTGGCAAACGTCCGCAAAACGCTTCGTATTAGCCCTACACATATAGACACGGCCATTCGAGTCTACATGCATAGATACATATATATACAAGCGACAGAAGTTTGACGACAAAATATTTGTCGTTCAAACAGCCCGGATCCTGCAGAGAGAGAGAGAGAGTAACCCAGCCATACACACCGGCCACCCGCGTATAATATCATCTCCTTCTCTCCTCATCCCTATATTACTCGCGCTACTCGTATACTTATACTTATCCCCGTGTATAACTCGCTCTCTTTATCTCTATCTTCGTTCTGTTTGATCGGGGCAGTTTATACATTAGTTCGAAATAGGTACAGGCACCTCTTTTGTCTCATGAGTCGCACGACCGATGCTCTTTAAAACCTTACGTTCACCCCCCAGATAATAGTATTACATAACTATTGTTACAATTTACAGTCGTATACATATAACTATATTTTGTATGGTTAAAATGCCAAGGTGACTGTAGTATATATAGGTACGAACCGCACAAGAGAGAATGAGAGAGAGGAGAGGCCGACACCGAGGGAGCAATGGAGGCCGTCTACTTGGAAGGAGGTTGTGCTTGCACAAGCATCATCAGAGGTCGGTATAAATGGCGGATGCCTACACATTTACCAATGAGCGTTTATGTAATGCAACGACACGATAATATACTTACTTGGCGTTGAAAAGAAAAAAAAAAAAAAAAAAAAAAAAAGTTGTGCAAATCTGTTGGAGGTATTGCCGGCGCGTGGCTTGCCTACGGAATTATACTTATGTTGACGAGAACATGATGCATATATATTATGCCATGGTGCAAACAAGGGCAGGAGGATTATTGTGGGTATAGGCCATCGTTGCAACATTTGCCATTGGCTTGCGAGCAATTATTGGCGCTATATCTATATATACATATACTTACGCGCAACATACTTTGGTGCCGTGTGTTAAAGAGAGTCTAACTAAGATAATCAGTCGTTACGAGCGTTTAGCGAGTATGTACCACCGGGTCTCTTTGTATGTATATGTATATACACGTATATGGATATACAAAAGAGACCAAAGATAAGTAGGTATATATTATATGGCCCCGTAAATTATACGCGTAGTATAAGAAACTTGCGTGCGAACAGAGAGAGGATTATTGGGTGCTCATGTATATATACCTATATGCTAAAAATAAAGCACCGCGCGAATAACCACGTTGTAAGTATATCTTTCTCCCGATCGGCCAAGGAGTGCCTTGTACGGGCTAACGGCAGCTGCCATCTTGGCACCTATATAACGTATACATTAATTTTATCATAGAGTCATCCGTGTCGCGAGAAAGGATTATTTATTATTCGTTGGACGGGCAACGTGTACGAAAGTACAAAAGTAATTTTAGGAAAAAGCGCAAATAGCTGGGTGATGATTGTACACGGGCGAAACTCGTCAGTATTTTAATCGAATGTAGAAACGTAGGTACCTAGTTCGTGTATAGCAATCGTGTATAAATAATAATAATAATATTGTAAGCGTGGGGTTTCCTTCAATGTGTATATATTGATGGTAAGTCGGTAAGTACGTAATAAAACATCATAACAATAGTGTAATGATAATGATAATAATGTAGATATATTATACGGACTCGGCGACGAGCAGAGGAGGCAAACGAACATGAGAACGAGCGCGAGCGAGCTTTGCCGTGCGCCGGAGGAGGAAGGTCGAGTGACGTATATAGCCCCGCAGCCCCGGCTGCGCAAATATTGATCGACGCTGTCGTCGTCGCGTTTGAAAAATTCCAGCGAGTCGTCGACTTGCTCCGCTTCGCGTACACTATCTCTCTCTCTCTCTCTCTCTCTCTGTGTGAGTGAGTGGGTTCTTCGTGCTGGCTGCCCGCGTCGTCCTCCTCCGTCGTCGTCGCTTGCTGCTCGCGCGGGGCGCGCACTCTTGACGCGCACGCGTTCCGCCATTCCCTTTTTGCTCATCTCCTCCTCCTCCTCCTCTCGAGCGAGCTTTTTCCCCTCATCCTCGCCCATACACACACTCATATGCACTGGTATGTTTATATACGTGTACACCCGCCTACCGCTTTGGTACAATCTCCCTGCAGCCGCGTCGGCTTTTCCATAAAAAAAAAAAAAACAAAGTGTCCAAAAGTAGGTAGGTGTACATTGTGTTGTTGATCATCCTCACCTATATGTTATTTCAACGTGCATATAGGCATAATATATATATATCGCCGATGTTTAGATGTTGACACCGTCCTCGCGCTCAATCAATGAGCTTTCCCCCCCCCCCGGTGTGTGTATATATTATATATAATATATACATATACACATACCTATTATATGCTCAACTGCTCGCTTACGTGCTTGCTTTATTTCCAAATGCCAATTTATACGGCAAACATTAAATATTTATATTTGTTAAGTAGCAGCCGTGCTTGCGCTTAGATTCACGATTATGTTCTTTTGTCACGTGTTAACTTTATAATCGGTACATATTTATAAAACATTAAGCCAAAGCGTGTCTCTCTGTCTGTCTGGGTTATACTAATGTTGTTCCAACACGCCAACTCTTCAAATTATTTGCCGTGTAAATTGAGTGTACGTATATACATACACAACACCCCTACCTTCCTGCGTGCACTATATTATATTATGTACCGTGTACCTATATGCTCTCGCTACCACCCCCCCCCCCGTTCGTTCTCTTTTTCGCGCGTCACCGCGTGTCCGTCTATATAACTTGTACCTAATATACACTTACTCCCGTCCCTTAATTTCTTCACTCGCGCCTCATCAAAGCCCGTTTATACTCCGCAGCATCCGACAAACATTATACGTTATACGTATTCCAAATTGTTGACAATATTACACTCGCAACGCCTTATCACTTTGATCATCAGTGGCAGATAATACATAAGTATATTATATCTGTGTACTGTGAACAAACAAACAAATATTCTAATGTTTTCCGCGCGGAAGCGTCAAAACAACGTTTATTTGTTCGCTTCCGACGTGTTTTTCGGGGCGCAAATATTTTTTTTTTTTTTTCCCCGGCAAATTTTCACACCTCTTGTGTGTGCGTGTTGGCCGATCAAACACGCGCCCGGGCCCCGCTCATACATATATATACACGCGAGATTCGATAAACCTCGCAAAAACAACATGATTATCATCGTCATTGCAAATAACAGTGTAGGTGTAAAAGTAAAGCGGGCAATCGTGCGTGTGTGTATACGCGCGCGGCGGGATAAGGAGGCAAATGAGCGGGACGTTGGCGGGTGATTTCGGGACAAATTGAACGGATGATAAATCGAGGCAGGGGGGTGTATGGGTGAAAACAAATGGCACGAAAACGGGGAGTGGCCGGGCAAAAGTGGCCAATAAAAATTTCATGACAAGCCACAGAATTGTCGCGTAATCGGCGCATCGAATGTGTACGTATATATACCGATCCACGGAGGGGTGCAGGCCCCTCGTTTATTCGTAACTTGTGCTATTGAATAAGAAAATTCGCTGGTAGGGGAGCCGCCAGCTGCGGGGTGCGCACAACCGAGACCAACGCCTGCCACCTGTTCTCTCCCTATGTATATACACACGAGAGCCCGCGCACTTAATCGGCAGAGCAAAAAAGGCTCCGATCAATTATCCAATGTACAAACGCCGACCGCACCGTCCCCGATAAGATTTGTGCGTGTACGTGTAGGTATATATAATTGCCTGCGTGCGACACCATCACCTATGCACGTGATTTTAGAGCCAGAGAGAGAGACTTTTTTTTGTTTATAAGCGCAAAATCGAGCGGTCGATCGATTTTCGGCGCGATCGATGGATCGGCCGGGCAGCGGGGGGTGGACGAGCGAGAAGAACGAACGGCCGCTGGCCGGCAAATATTTGCCCTGCAGTCTCATTAAACTCGGAACCTCGGCTTTTACATATAGTTCCCCCGCGCACGTACAGTATGGCTGCAGGTGGTGGTGATATAACAACGCGTTTGCACGGGCCCGCGCGCTCTCGTTAGATTGCTGCAAACGCAATTTTAAATGATTTTTGGCTTAATTGTTCGGGCTGTTCATTTGCGCGGAGGGGGGCGGCTCTGCATTATTTTTACACTCGTCGGTCGCTCGATCGGGCCGCAATCAAACGGGCGCGTGTGCACATATATATATATACACGTATAGAGGGGGACGCACGGAGGGGGTGGCAGCGAAACATGCGCCCGGCGTGTGGGAAATGATGACCGGGTCGTGGGATCGGTCGGCCGGCGCCTCCGGGCACGCGTTGGCTCGCTCACTCGGTACATATATATGCATATACCATTCCCCTGCGTCGATTTGAGTGGGCCTCCACCGCCGATTTCGATTCTCCTCTATAACCATACCCTGCATATATAAATATAATAATATATGTGTGGAACTTGTGATGTGCGGAACTCAATGTCGATGGCGACGGCAACGACGATTGATCGAGAGTATAGGTGTATATACATGATATATATGGAGACGGAGATGAACGGGCGCTCGCACGTGCCGTAAGCCGGTTAATAAGTATCGGGGCGGGCGACAGAAGAGAGAGCGAAGCTGGCCGACGGGGATGTTTTACAAACAGCTCGGCGCCACGTGCTCGCAGGGCCGTTTCCCCGCCCCTGTCAAAACACACATTCCGCGGAGAGCCGAGATTTCTCGCTCATCCCTCGTCTCTCCATACAAGGTATAGCCCATATGTATATACATATATATTGGAGGAGATGTAGGCGTGTAAGGGGTGCGTTATTGGCTGGATTTATATATATATATATACACACATGTGTAGGATCGATGTCTGACCGAGGGATGATTATTGTTATTGCCAGCTCGAGTCCGGCACGGTTGGTGCGATTGATTCCTTTGTCCCGGCGACAGCGGCAGCGTGCCGGAAACGCTTTGCGGAATAATCGATGCTCGTTTACGCCCGTACCTCTGTGTGGGTACAAATTAGGGGAGAGAGGGGGGGGGATCAGCATAATCGACTGCATGCAGCGGCGCGAGACAAGTAGGTACAGGAGGGGCGGTGGCCCATAGGGAAGAGTCTGCAGAGGAGGCGAACTCAAGTTGAGTCTATTTGCTCATGAAATATGCAGCCTCCGGCGAGTGCTCGCTCACGTTTTCGCCCCCTCCCCTCCCCCGAGACTTGCGTGCCGTGCACCACCTACACGATGACTCCTATCCGTCTGTCTTGTACCTTCGCAGCCGTAAGGTGTTTTATACATACATATATATATACGTATATACCTAAACGTGGTGTACATGCACGTTATACATAGCCCCGAGAGATTTTTTGCGCTTCTGCAGCTCGCACGCGAACTCTTCTTGGCTCCTCTTCCTCCAAGCCCCCCGTGACACGCCGTGCCATTTGAATTATACCTGTATAAGTATACACGTACTTCAACTCCATGACTGGCGTCAACTGTCGGGCAATAAAAAAAGGCCTGCATCAGTGCCCGGCAGGTAGCAGATTGCGCGTATTGTATATACTCTCATACATTTTTAACGCATAGACACAAGTAAATTATTAAGGCGTCGCCCACGTACAACTGCACCTACCTACTTGGTCGTGCTTTTAAAGATATTGCAAGTGCATGGTATTACAAGTACAAAAAGGCCGGGCAGAGGTGTCAAACTGCTATTAACTGACTCTGGCGCGTGACGTGCACCCCCTTTACCCTGCATCATTCAATATCGCACCGTGCACCTATATACAGCTTACTTTAGCTGCGGATAGTGTATACAATACACGGTAGGTATTACGTGCACGCGGCCACCCTCACCCCGCGAGCAAGTGCTAAGCTCGTGCTCCCCCCATTATCTATGCAGGTTTACCCAACGTCGTATACCGGCCATATGTCGCGATTTAAAGCCCTGCTCGTTGCCCTCTTTCCTTCACTCCTGACTGATTCCCCCCCCCCACCCCCCGTTTCTGACTTTACAATTTCAATAATTCAGCCGAGCTGTCGGCAATCAAACGCTCTTAGGTATGCCTTACAGCTGGGCACGCGAGCTTTAAATCCAACCATTTAATTGCTGTGCGTCCATGCTACATCACGTAGACATAAATACCTACCCCATAAGGATTATACTGGCATGTAGGTCCTCTTGTCTGTACATAACGGGCTCGTAGCTCGAAAAAGGAGTATATATTGTGCCGCGTCACGAGGGCCGAAGCAAAGACAAAGTCGCCGTGGCGGCGCTCGCATCGATCGATAACGCGAAGGAGAGTCGCGCTGCTCGAGGGTAGCGGGGGGTGGGGGGAAATTCGAGAGACTCCTCGAGTGGATGTGCTGCCAGGCTGACGGCTGGATCGGGATGCTGCGGGAGGGAGTGAAAAGTGCCGAGTGGCAACTTACACACGCGCGCGCGTACATGATATTAACATCGCATGTATATAATATAGCTGATGCGGTTCCCGCGGACTCTGAGCAAACAATTCGCGAAACCGCTGCCCAGCTGGCGTTTAATATTTTCCCCTCCTATGTATATCCAACTTATAAGGTAACTTCCATGCATATATACCCCACTCTCGTCCCATACACGTACGGTCGATGTAATCAAACAATATCGGTAAAAGGACAGACCCCCCCCATTACCCGACTCCTCTTTTTTCTTTTTTTTTTGTTCTTTTTCTCCCGGAGGATGATGATTTATCCCCGCTCGCATCTAATGGAGTTGAACTTACTCTTTTTTTTCATTTTTTTCCTCCTTTTAGCAAATAAATACCTCGTATGTATATATATACGCGCGACGATGGGCGTGAGCAAAACGGGGGGGGGGGTGTAGAGGTATCAGCATCACCGGGTCTCAAACTGTTTTAATTGAAAGGGGCGAGTAATTGCCGTCGTTAATTCGCCGGGAGTAATTAAAGAATTGCGTGTACGTCTCCCGAAGCGGCGATATCCGGAACGAAGCTCATTGTAATGGCGAGCGGAGGAAAAAGAAAAAAAAAGGAGAAAAATGTACGCTCGCTCATCTATCGCGCTAATGAATTGTGTCGGTGTGCAGCCGAGGAGGAGCCGAGGGGTAACCAACCGTGCGTGATTTGACTAACGAAGCAGATTTTCTTAAATTACCGGAGACTCTACCGACTCTACCCTATATAGTACATACCTGTGCCCTCTTCTGCTGCTTTGTTATTCAATTTGCGCACGATGCTATTATACATATATACATGTTATCATCCAAAGATGGCTTTACACGCTCGTTGAGCATATTAACGACATTACTGTTATGTGGATGATTATTGTGTTGTGTGTAAAAAAAAAAAAAAAAAAAAAAAAAAAGAGTGGACAAGAAAACTGTAACTATATACGTATACATGGCTGGACGTAATTGGCACCTCTCGTTCGTGTATACCTAACTCACTTGGGCTTGATTTTTTCCGCTCTGCGTTTGGCTCTTTTTCCTCCTTCTCTTCCTTCCTCTTCTCTCTCTCTCTCTCTGTCTTCACAAAACGACGAAGCCTCTCTCTCTGCTCCGAACGTCTTTACTCTCTTCCGCGGAATACCACTTGGAATAATTGAGGGGGCTAATGGATAGCCGTTCGCTCGCTCGGCTGTCTGTCTGTTTGCACACTTTTAAAACATGCCCGCGAACTACGGAGAACCGGAGATTTTTTTTCTTTTCATTTCTTTCCTTCGTACACTTAAACAATATACATATACGTGCACTCTCTTGTACAACTAACTGCCGAGGCTACGTTATGACTTATAGGTGTGTACCCACGTACAATCCGAACCTCTGCAAGTGCCGGCACGAAGGATCACCGGATTGATTTTTCTCGTGGATTTTCCATTTGATTAATATAACCCCCCCGGTCCGCTGAGCTACAAGCTTTTCAATTAATAGAGAGAGAGAGAGTCGGAGGAGAGGAAAAGGTCAGTCGTTCCAGGAGGAAAGAAAGAATTAACGCGCCGATTCGTGGAATACGTATATATACCTGTAACCATCGGCCAAGGGGTGGAGGCGGAAGAGGATGTGACGCATCCGAGAGAAAGAGGCGCTGTACATTCGACGACGCAATCATGCATGCCATAAACAACGGTGTGAGCCCTACTATGCGGCAAAACCAGCCACAATGATAATGATAATCTATATACTTGGACGTGTGGCGACTCGGCGCTTCGGATGCACGTGTGTGCAAGAAAAGCAGCATCGGCGGGGTAAATATTACTTGGGTGTATGGCTGGGGCCGCTGACGCGTTGGTGCTGTACGTTATATCTTATCTTTCTGTCGCTTGTTTGCTCGCTCGCTCCTCCTCCTTATCTCCCTCTCTCGAATGTATTTATGGTCCCAGGACGGGAGAGTGAAACTTTTATCGTTTCGAAAAGGTAAGCTAATATATAGCTGCTGCCGCGAGGTATCATCATCCGTGTCTTGGCATTGCTTCTAGTCGCAAGCTCTGGGTTTTTTTTCTTTTCATTTTTTTTCTTTTTTTTTTTTTTTTTTTTTTTCTCGCACCTCCAAATGTACTCGCTCGGATGTTTTTTTTTTTTTTCCCCCGAGAACGACGCATTTTGTCAACTCGAGTTCGCCAAGTTATACGACTCGAGCGGTTGGCAAACCATATGTTATACTCGATCCAACGAGAGGCAAATAGGTGATGATAATTACGGGCGCTCAAGTCGAGTAATTCCAAGTGTTGTTTTAATCCGAGCACTTGAATTGTAATCCTCACGTTGCGTATAACCTACATTATCTAGTTTATACATGCATATATAAGTACGTTATGTACTAGAGACCAGAGTCGGGCTTATCGGAGTTGCGTTACGATTATTTGCACAGTCGGCTACTCCCTCCACCGTAAGTATATATATACCGAGCGAATGCCGGATTCAAGCTCCTCGCGCGGCTCTTGTAAATTTTACAAGAGTACACCTCCTCTTGGATGTACGGTATACTTATATTCCGAGCATATTTTTTCGAAATAAATGTATAACATTCGAGTCACGTCCCACTAAGCGCTAGCATAAAGCACCGCTCCGTTTTATAATACACATCTGCTCTCTGTTCTGCCTCTTTGCGCCCGTTTACCACCTTATATTATATTGTATAACTATATACTATTCCTCGCATATTTGAACAAGTGATGCCTCTTCCCTCGAGACGTCAATTTCTCTCGATTTTTTTATACGTATAGTTACGTATGCACAACCTACCTATATAATATAATATACTCAAAGTACAATCACATAATATGTATGTGTGTGTATATATTTTGTTGCGTCCGAATATGACGACACGCTCATGATCTTCCAAAGTCTCGGGCCAATTAGATGCTCCGCGTCCTGACTGATTAGAGCCTTTGAATTATCGTCGTCGCGTCGCCAGCGCCGTTTCGTGTAATACACATACACCTATACCGGTGCCGAGCTCGTGTTCTCGCGCTGTTTTTTTTTACAATTTTCATCGGCAGCCTTGCTAACTTTCCACTGTCTGCGGTACCGAGAACAAAAAACAAAAAAAACAAAAAAACACATCTTACGCTAATTAGTATTAAGTGCCGGGGGTATAATCACACGCGACGACGACGCTTGCCATGTACTCAACGATATTTATGATTCTTTCGAGATATACGCACGCCTCCTGTGTCGGGGCTTACAATCTCGTTAATTGTGTTTTCGTTTAACTGGTGAACTTTTACGGTATTGCCCCAATATAATCGTCGAGTACAATCTTGTTTTCGTATGAAAAAAATTAAAATTAATTCGTTGCAGGTGCAAATCAGGTTTTTATTGCCGTCGTACATGGCTAGTGTGAAAAAAAAACAGCATCGTTGCACAAACACTTGCAATCAAACAACCTCATTGTAAAAGTGTACAATATTGGTAATTTTAAGGCCAAAGTTTTGGTTTTCCCTTGACTGTGCCGTAGACGAAGGAAAAATCGAGAAAAGTTTCGTAATCGTCTCAACCGAGGTAATCATTCAAAATCTATTCATGAAAAGTGGCACACGTTATAATCATATTATATACTCTTTGCACCGAATCTTCCTTGTTTACCGAACTGAACAGCTACCTTACGCTGCTGCATCCTGTTATGCTGTAAATTTGAGTAAAATTGCCCAACACTCGGCGATAATACATGTATTATGGAAGTACGCTTGTATAGGCTCAAAAATTTTTTTTTTTTTTTTTTTCACACGAGATTTCACATTGGATCACATTAATTGTTACTCAACGATAAATTGTATAAAATTGCACTGGTGTGAATATTTTCATCAAACGCATGAAAAAATGTACGTAGAGAAGATGAGCTGAAAAATGTTCATGGTTATTGTTTTCGCGTATACTTGCGCGATATACCAATGCATACCTATACACTACGTCACTGGTATTTTCGCAAATTTCAAAAATACGAGTAAATAATTCATATGGGCTCTTAGCGACGTACAGGCACACCCGACGCACAGACAAATGTGTGAATGAATAACGAAACACCCGTTGACGCAAATGAGATTAAGCGCGAATACGATGGAATAACATGAATGAAACAATGTTGAATCGACTGTAAAGGCGGTATATAATAAAAAAAAAAAAAAAAAAAAAAAAAAGGGTAAAACACAGAAATCTAAAAGTGCTGAGCTAGGTATACGTTAACCAAATGCGTTACAGCAAACTGAGTAAATACCCAAATTGTTCCGTTGTCGATGATTTTAGATATGACAGCGTTAGTAGTACCTATACATAAATAATATATACGTATAGAAACGGCATCCGAATAAAATTTGTTATTCATTGAGTGGTAATCGCGCTGGATTAGTGCACAAACCATTGGGGTGGTAAGACAAAAGCCAACATGTGTATGGATACGTGAATCGTTCATGCGTATATAATAAAAACGTGTAATAAGTAGGTACGTATATTAGGTATACAATACGCGAAGAGAAAGGCCACGCGCGTGCACACTCTTCAACTCGAAACAGTAGTATATAAAGTATAAGTATGGGTGTAGGCCTATACGTGTTAAATGTGTATGGCTGGCCAAACTGATGGCTTGCTGGCCTTTTATTGCTACCGATGCGGACTGTATAATACCCCCCCCCCCCTAGCTGCAGAGCTTTTCTTTCAACACAATACATCTATTATATTATATACCAACCAGTTAGAGGGTTACACCGCGCGTATTTATAACTACACCATAAGTAATTCGTGGAGGCGTCATGCTGATGCAGCTTCCGATTTTTCGATGCATTTGCCTATACGCATCACACTATATGCTCCTCACAGTAGTATAATAGTAACAGTTGGATGCAGCCGGCGGGATTTTTCAGCCTTGCAGCTTTACTCAATGTACGCGCGATACGTATATGCGTGTATAATATATATATATATAGGTAAGGATGCGGCGGATGACAAAAGGATGTACATATACCTATAAACTGTCACTAAGCGGACAGCTCCCAGAGAGAGCTGCAACGAAGAGACGACCACCCGTGGCTCAACGAGTCAACCAAATTGCACGGGTCAACAATAGGTGCATGTATATATATATAATTATACGTATATATATATTGTTGCACGCGTGAAAGCCCCTCAGAGTGCGTTTGCACGCGCGCGCTAGAAGAAAAAAAAAGAAGGAAAAAATAAAAAAGGTGAAATAATAATTGCACCCCCGCGTGCCTTTTACATACATAATGTGTATAGGTTCCTATATCATCTCTGTTGGGTTGCTTGCCTGCCTGCCTCATCCATAGCTCCGACATTAAACATACATATTTGACTTGTGCTGCTCTCTCTCTCTCTCTCTCTCTCTGCACTTGTATAGTAGGTATAGTCAAATATTTATTTGTTTGTGTACGGCTATACGCGCGCTCTCTTGTAATAATCTGCCGAGCGCAAATCCGTCTACTATTGCCATTACCACCTATGTATACAGGTACATACATACATACATACATATATACATCATCATCGTGGTATTATATCGTACACATATATGTATAAGAAGGGGTCCGTGTATGTTGTGTACAGAGGTGCATACTAGATACTTATCCTCCAGATAGACCCCCCCTCCTTCCCCCTTTTATTGTTTCTCCGTTCGATTTGTTCCTCCTTCTCTCCCTCTTTTCGCGCTATACGAGCTCGAAAAGCTTGCTCTTAGCCAATATCGACGCGCACTTTTCGCTTTTCCTATACACCAGCTATCGTCTACGACATCCGTGCACACATACACGCGTGTACGTAAACCGTGCCACGTATATACGTATATGTATTTGCCTATTTGCTCTCGGATCTGTGAGTATTGACTCGATCTGATATAGCATGTATGTACTTTTTCTCTCACATGTGTAAAGTAAATATAGTGCTAGTGGCGGGTCCGTCAGTCGACGGGATTTTTCCTCGATTTTTCGAGCATCCGTCGGCACCTCGTTAATTATACGTATACACGATCAGTTTGAAAATTACCTTTACGTGTGTGTGTATACCCATATGAATATCATGCACGAATTAAAACACACCCTATAATAACGTATAACGTGAGTCATTCAATCTATACACAATAAAAGAGATGGTATTTCAATTATACATTATCGTATATATATGTTATTATGGGATATATGTATACCTATATATATATGTGCGTGTACAAATAGAGATATAATAAGTATGTGATTGAAATCAACAACAGCTAGCCTCCGCGGCGTTGGCCGATAATAGGCCCTCGACCCTCTCCGACTGAGGCACTCGAGCTGATAGCGGGTGGTGCATAGAAAAAAAAAAAAGAAAATAATAAAATAAAAGAGCGCGGAGAACAATGAAAGTTGGAGGAAGCGCGAAAACAGCTGAGAAACAATAGGGGCACTTAATCGGACGACGATCGATACGAAGAGGAGAGCATCAGCAACGGCAGTAGACATATAGTTGCCAGCCCGGGATACGTATATGTATATATATTCGTATATGGTAGAGAAACTTTTTACTTTTTATTTTTTTGCGCTGAGCTTAATAATCAGCGTCGAGCCGATGAGATAAAACGATGGGATGGACGATGCGTATCGAAAATCAAACACGAGGGCGATTGTGATCTTTTACCGTGCGTGTGTGTAGGTATAAGTATGTATATGCAACGAGCAACGGCTATAAGTACACAGCGAGAATAACAACGGGGGAAACGATCGAAGACCGGAAGCTCGCCATTTTTTCAACTCGAGTGTTCGACGGCGGATTGATTGATTGATCGTTCAACCGATAGATTGGCTGATTGAGAGCTAGCATAAATATAGTAATACGGTAGACGGGGGGGGGGGATGGGCGATAAGATGCGTATCTCGGAGTGTATTTGTAAGACGAGATCGCGTACATATAGAGAGCTGGCATTGCACGATAGCGGTGATAGTTATAAGGTATACATATATTATTGGCGCATCGTTGCAATTTTCCCTCACCCTCCTATTACACTTTTATCCATAGTATATATGTATAGGTATGCCCTTTTTTTTTACTCGCTCTATGCAAACGAATGTGCAATAAGTGATGGCTACACATATACATACATGCTATATGTAGCGAGGTGTTCCGCTGCTGGTAAGAAGCGACTCCGAGTGAAGTTGAAGGTAAAAGGGGCGAGAGGAAGAGACGATAAGAATGGAGGGTTTTAGAAGAGTTAAAGTGGCGCGGGGGGAGGCCGGACAGCAGTTCGTTCAACTTCTATTTGCCTATACTTGTATATGGGTGTGTATATGTATATACGTGCGCGAGAGAGGAGACGAGCCGGCACGTCTGTGTGCGAGGGATCGCGGCGGATGAGCCTTTGTCGGACCTTGCCGGCTTTGTGGGTGGCTTCTTCCTCTTCCCGCCGTCCCTTTCAAGTTTCGGCGATTCGTTTTAACCATACCCCCCCGCTAGACGACTCCCTCGCCTAAAAAAAAAAAAAAAAAAAATATCAACCACTTGCGCGACTGCGCGAGTATATATATATATATATACGAGCAGCTGCCCCTCTAATTGACGCGGCCTCGCGTGGAAAAGTCAAAACCGCCCTACCTCCACGAGTAACCCGATAGCCCCTTGATCTCTCTTATGGTATTGTTACCTGTACTCAGGGTGGGCTTTTTCTTTTTTGTTTTATTATTTGGCGAGGGAGGTAACGGAGAGAAAGATGAAAGAAAAACACCAATATACTACGTTGTATACCTTGTAATATCTTTGGAAAGACCATAAACACTCCGGAGAGAGGAGACGCAGAGCGTGCTCTGGTTTGTTTGTGGTTATTGGGTCCCTTTCACACGCTTGCGCCGACGCTCGGGAAAATTTTGGAAAAAAGCACCGCCGCGTGTTTGCCGAGCCGCGGAGCAAACACCAGGTATATATATACATACACGCGCACCTATGCCCTGTCGGGGCCCAACTCTCTTATTTCCCGAGGACCACGAAAAACACCACCTTTTTTTTTTTTTTTTTTTTTTTTTTTTCCTATATATATATATATATATATTTCTGCCACGTGATAGAGCCGTTACAAGACTCGCCTCTCCTGTACCTACTTATGGGGCATTACGTCGAGGCGTTTAATGTACACACACACACACACAATGTAATGTGGACTCTGCGGGACGACAAACGCGGGACAGAGAGCGCGGCTCGCTTCAAAGGACCTACTCTTTCTCCTTTCGAAGGAAGTAAAGGATCTTTATTTAATAATGCGCGCCTATATTATGTGCCGAAAAAGTATATATATATATATATATACGCGCAATTAACCCAAAAATCCATAAAAAGAAAAGAAAAAAAAAAAGAAAAAAAAAATGGTATACAGTTGCATCGAAATAATTCACGAGAGAGGCTTGATGGGGTCGAGTACGTATTGTTTACCGAATTCGAGGTGAATTGGCCATTCGATCACACGGGGAGAGACACACACACACACACACACGAGATCGTGAAATATTACGTATCGTGTAACAGTGGATCCGGTCGCGACAGTCACAGCTAACGGCCACCGCTTTGGGGGAGTCGGCGTTTGTTATCGATCGATCGAATCGATATACCAAGTACTATATACACATCAGGTAAGTACATCCACATTTCGATGGTCAACCAGACCACGGTACAATAATTGTAAGAGCGCGGTATACATATACATACACGTACGATAAATAATAAGCCAAGCTACTGTATACATACATATATGTATATAAAAGCACATCGGGGAGTGCCGTCCACGCGCTCGGCTTACCTCGTTATACGCGTATATACACACACACACACACACATCGTCTCAAAATATGTCACGGGCCACGCCCCGGCTGTCAATGTATGTATGTATATTACCGCTTATATTGCTCCCCCCATTCTCGTATTATTTCACGCTCGTAACAGTACAGCGCATTACATGCAAATTGAGTTATATACTTATACCCCACCCCTACCCGTGTAGGGTATAATATATGTGTGTAAAAAGGTACAATTGCCGGGTCATACAATATAAATATTTTGACGGGTTGATCTTTCTTTTTCGATCCCCGTCGCTCAAATTATCGATATTTTTCGGACTACCGAGCACCGCTGTGGACGTTCCCTCCTACACGCTATACGTAACAGCATTTAATATAATATAATATAGGGTGGGGCTGCGCTTCGAGTGTACCTTTTAATATTATATATATATATTAAATTTATGCGTGTATAAGTATACCGTGTGGTATATTTATACATAATATACGCGATGGAAAAATAATTTCACATGTTTATATGCGTGCGTGCGCCATATAATCGTATATGTATACGTATGTGGGTATAAAATAAGCGAGCGATAAGCAGGCCTCGATTTGTACGGTGATAATGTACCTGGCGGCGCCCGATCCAGCCGCGGTGGTGATACACAATACAAATACACATATTATATATTATATTATTATCTCCCTCAGTACAGCCGCCACGGGCTGCAGTTGTACGGTCGAGTAAAACAGTACGGATGTATGTACATATATATATGTACACCCTTAGACAATAAGCTCGCACTTTGCAGGCACCCAGGAATATAATATGAGAAACAGTGAGGGAGTGGGGAGGACCTCGAGAAGGGGTAGAGAGCGAGAAGCACTGGTGGCAAGACGCGGGGTATAGTATAAGTAATATAGCAGGGGTGGGATGCGGAGCTTAGCACGGCTTAGCCGAGCTGAGCGGGCATGTTACGGGGCGCGCGGGCACCCATCCGTACAAGCGGTCCGTTTAGCGGGATGTACCCTATACACAACATGTATATGTACGTGCGCCCAGCGGAGTAGGTTGTTGTATACTTGTATTCATCGTTTGGTCGTCCCCCGCGGACACGCCGAGGCTCGACACCCCCGAATAAAAAGAAACCAAAGCTCACCCCATCCCCCATACGTACATACATACATGTATATAGGTACACCGAGAACAAAGTGCCAACACAATGCCATTGCGTGACACACGTCTGCTCTCTGTCACTGCTCCTTTTATATGTGTATATTGTTATTTATTCGTTCTGCCCCGCTTTGTCTCTCTTTTTTTTTTTCCCTCTTCTTATATTCTTCCGCAAGTGATTTTTTGGCCGCCCCCCTCCTCCCTGCCCCTTATTTCTTATTCCAAATCGTGAACAACAACAGGGCCATTAGCCGGCATCGGCGACCACGAGTCCTTATCGTACCGAGGCAGGCATCGTTTGCCCTCCACATCTCGAGGGACTCCACACATCATTATACACGTACATGGTTAATGTATACTTTAGGGGTGGGCAAAAGTTGGCGCGTGTGCGCAGGTGATGATCGATGGGGCTCGTTAATTACGAAGCGCGATCCTTCATCCCCCTCGATAATACCTATATATACACGGTCGAGGTTGCAATCGCGTCTCGAACGGCGCATCGTGCACGCGGACGTATCAATTTGCTTGAGTGGCATAAGTACGTATGTATATTTATTTTAGGTGTATATATATATATGTATAGCTCGATCACTCGCAACAACGTCCATCCGTCCGTTTGAGAGTGACGCACGCACTTACGTGTATAATATATACATACACATATATACAAAAGATGACGCGTATAATCTGTGTTTTTCACCAGCTGACCGAGGATCGAGGATCCGTACTGTGGTCCTGCGTCACGAATCTCAGCTATACACACCTATTGTGCCGTGGACGGGTGGTTATATGTATACATACATCCAATAATATACGCGAATGGAAGATCGAAACGTGTCGAGCCGAGCGCTGCGAGGATTTTCCTACATATATACGTGCCCGCTGTTGATCCGTTGGACAGTGTGGACAGCGAAATCGATGGACCCTCGACTCGGACCTCGCTCTACCTACACATGGCCCTTCGTTTGACCGTGATTTTCCGACTTTTCGTTTGCGATCCCTCTCTCTCTCTCTCGGCCGAGTAACATTATTTCTCTACTCGCCGACAATCAGTGCAAGTCAACGAGCTCGTTATCATCCACCGATGACCATACCACCAGTGACTCTATGTCCGTAAAATTATCCACCCATCAAGTCGTGTTTAACAATAAACCATACAAATAACGTTGCTCGAGTTTGGGCCCCTTTTTATTAGTATTGCCGCCTACCCGTTTACACGTGTCTTTTCGCCGCTACGTTAAATCCGCACCAGCCGTATAATGAGCCTTTTTTTTTTTTTTTTTTTTAATTTCAATATACTTACAGCTTCGCCCAACATGTAGAGAAACATAACTCAATGCGAGTGAGTGCATAAATATTATATGCGTATAATGAACGAAAAGAGAAAATGGATAATGTGAGAGCTTGCGCGCGTCCATATATACGACAGTGACTCGAGAGGGTACAACAATGACGATATATATTATATTCATTGATAAAGGGTATAAGTCAATAGTTGATTTCTCTTCAATTGATCAACAATGTATTGGCATTTATTTTTTTGTTAGCTGCAAGTAAGTAGGTAGCCCAAAATAACATGCCCGTGGTCTTTCTATTTTTCCAAATGTCTGCCAAGTTGCGATCAACGTTGCATTTTAACACAACGATGCCATGATTCGAGCAAAAGCCGCGAGGCTGAAAGGAGCCGAGAGTGCGAAATACATGATGTACATAAATGTGTGCGTGTGCGCGAGCATATATATATATGTATGTATGTATGATCATCAGCAAAGCTGCGGGGCTCGGCTCGTCGGTCGGGCGCCGTCGCCGCGGAAAGCAGCATGGCCGCGGCCGCCGAGTCAATATAGCTCCCGCCGATGTCGGGAGGGGGCTGGTGTTGTATATATATACACGTATATATGTATGGGCGCTCGCGTGCGATACGGGATGGAGTATATACATGGAGGGCCGGGAGGGAGCCGAGAGACGAAGCCCAGCCAACGAGAGCCACCGCCGGCGGGCGTAGCGATGGCAACGCCGGCCCGGTTCGCGCCTCGCCCTCCCTGCAATTCTCTCTCCCTCTCTCTGCTTGCCGTACTTTTATACTCGCGCGGCTCTCTCGTCGTACATATAATGTATGTGTATTGGCACGCTGTACAGAGCTTCCCCCCTATATACATATATACAGCTGTTGTACCATGGGTCATAGAGCCGGCCCCTGCCTATACACAAGAAGCCCTCCCTTATATTATACTTGCACGGGGAATAAGTAGGTATCGTATATACCGTACTTTTATATATATATATTTTCTCGGTCTTATAATCGGCGATCCGCGAAATCGAGTCTATCTTTGTCTCTGCTTAAAAGTAATTAAGTAACCGGCCGGTGGTGTGTGTAAACTGCAGGTCTTGCGGCCTCCCGCGACTTATATACTTGCTTCCCCTCTCTCCCTCTTAATTCCTTTGCCTCCCCCCCGCGCCATGCTGGACTGCGTGGCTGATTTTCTTACCCCTCCCGCTTATATACTGTCCGTCTATAGCATGAGCTAGAATTATTTTAACTATTAGGTATATTTGTATGCTTGCACGGACAATATTCATTATTCGGTGTATACAATTATATTATAATGTCACTTTACGCCAAGCGGCCCGGCCATACTAATGCGCGTATTTTGCCGATCTGCAATTCTGCAGCTTGAGAAACAAGTGCATGTTGTGTAGTTCTGTAGCTGGTATAGGAAGCTATAGAAAGAGAGGGAGGCCCGTGGAGTACTTAAGTATCCGTGAGCGCGTGCACAATCAAACATTGTTCACGATTTAGTCAAATATTGGCGATATACACTTATGCACAGCTTTGTACCGATGCCTCAACGTATATACGTTTATTATATACGTACACCCGCTCTCTATCTGTTGTGCTGATACGTGCACTCACATTACTCTCGTTTGCCATCATCATCAGAGAGTTATCCATACATATAAATAGTTCCTTCTCTCCTCCACTTATATTACTCGCACTCGATTCTCGCTAGCGCTACGTGTATACATGGCAGATAATAACTATTCGCTTTGTCTATTTGCAGTATACGTGCATATATACTGCATGTACCCACAGCGTTATTATTAATCCTCTGCGAATACAAATCCATGTTTTTCTTCCAACCCCCAGTCACCAATTTTTCATATGTGTATACTAAAAGTACAATTTTATAACGATTTCCCACATTGGTTATGGATCATTGTTATTGTATTTTTTACCTTTTTTGTAAATGGCTTCGGGCTTCCAGATCGGATTTCAAATTTATCTTTGGCCAAAAGGTGTAAAAGCTACAACTACTACTATACGTTTATCTTGAAAAATCCAAACTCGGTTTTGAAATTTTCTCAATTTTTTTTTTACCAGCGTATACTAATTGTGCAAGGGAAAATCAAAGATTAATCCAGTGGTCAAATAATTAACAAAATTGACAAAACATATTTTTTTTTTTTTTTTTCATCCCCAAAGTTAATGAACATCGTACGCATTAGGTAAATCGCAGCGCTGTAATGTTTTGGACATTACGAGAAAACAATAACGCTTAAAATCGTGTGTTTATTGGGTAAAGAAGTATCGAAAACATAAAAAAAAAAAAGAAAAACATCATTGGCAAACATTGACAGTGAACAAGTGAGTTATGTGCTCTCCTGTAAAAACTTGTTTGCAATTGATAAATATAAGTACGGTAATGCGCGAAAGGTTGAGGTTTGCTTGGGTAATATTTGTTTGCCCATAATAAATACGTTAAAGTTGAACAAGTGATGTTCTTCAAATCCTAAATGCTATCTGGTTGTGATACATTTTTTTTTTTTTTAATTACTAACTCCAATATTGATAAATACTAAAAACACACCATCACGTTGTTGGACTACTTAAAAAATCTCTGCGTGATTGATTAACAAATAATTTTCACGCCATCAACTTTATCGATTGTGTCACGTGCTCGCAAAACTTCCGTTTTCGTTTCCCTATAGTTAATAAATACTCGATCGATGTATGCACATTTTTTTTTTTTTTTTTTGACGGCGGCCATTTTATGTGTACGTAGGAATTTCAAGACTCATAAAATCGATACATGAACTGCTTCTGAAGCCGGATGTGTTTTTGTACGTTTGTAACTGTAATAAAAATTCAGTGCAAACAATTTTTTTTTTTTTTTTTTTTTCATTTATATAATACGTTTCACTATAGTTTTAATCAAAAATCATGAAACAAAAAATAGAGTTTCGTAAACATAAAAAATGAATTTTAGAAAAATAGCTTGTAACCAACCTATATCGAACAAGCTGTGATTATTGTCTGCTATCAACTCATCTTTTTATAGAAAGCGAGTTTTCCTCACAAAAGCAATTTTTCAAAGATTTCTCTTAAATCTTATAAAATCAAATGATTGAAATAAATTTAAAAAATTTCGCTTAGAGATAAAAATTTTATAGATCAAAAAAAGATTTCTTTAATTTTTGAAATACTAGGGGGTAGATGACGTGAAAGTGATTCCTGAATTTTTTTGTAGCGCGCATCAAATATAAAAGCCTTGATCCATTATTTAATTGAATGGGAAATGATAATTTAAAATGGTTTTGCTCAAAATAAAAGAGGTTTTTAGCGACTGAGGAGAAAAAACCGAGTCAGAAAAATTTTCGACTCTTGTTTTACACTTGTATCGGTTTTGTCACGTAGTCAGATAAGTTAGTGAATTAATCCCCAGTAAGGAAGAATCACAACGAATGGGGAAGCTACAAAATTTTTTAATTCTTTATGAACGAAGTAGTTTATTACGAGGAAAAAAAAATACATATCTCTTGCAATATATCAATCTCGTGTGTAATTATTATGTACAACAAAAACAAAGTGACGTGCAACGCGGAAATCCAATCACGACGAAGGTAGGAAGCTGTATTTTGGATAACAGAAAAGAAGAGAAGGAGAAAGGATGGATGGGTGTGCTTTTTTGTGGCTGATGGTACAAAGTCGAAACACAAATGTTCGTAGAAATACGTTAATTTATTGAAACATGTACATTTTCGAAAAGAGGAGAATCAGCGTATCCCCAGATTTCTACTTGGATTGGACAGAAGACTTTGCGCGTGTTGTTACAATGTATGTATACGTATAAGTATAGTGCGCAGCTATCGTAGCCAAGCGAGCAGCGTCGGTTCGAGTCCGTCGCGCAAATGCACCGCGCCACATCACACATGTATTGGAATCACCCGAGATTTGTGTTTATTTATTTATTTATTTTTTTTTTTTTGTTGGTGAACGTGTGAATATAAAAGAGCGCGTCGGACTCGAACCTGCTGCTGCTGCCGTCAATAGCTGAGCGATAACTCTAATCGTGTCTCGCTACAGTCGTTTTGCGCTCGAGTCGATCGAAACGAAACAAATAATAAGTACAGTCGACCAAAACGCCTCTATCGTTTTCTTCTTTTTTAACTTTTTTTTTCTTTTATTTTTTTTTTTTTTTTACATTTACAACTGCTTGTGATTTTTAATTGAAACCATAATACAATACAAGTTCAACTTTGTCGATCTTTATTTATTTTATTATATATATATATTTATTTATTTATTTATTTATTTATACTTTGTTTTTTTTCTTCAAATTTTTTATTTTACGCTCACAGCTCGGCATTTTATTTTTAGGTATATTGTACGTATATTACACGCCGTGATTATCTTGCGCGCACGCCGCGAGGAACGGAACACCGTTGGCCAAAGTTGGCCAAGTATGCGTATTTATATATACCCTACGTGTCGTATAGTATCATGTTCTCGGTGCGACAATCATCAATCACGATATAATTGTATTATAGCGATGCGTTATTTGCGATTATTACAAAAACGTAACACTTTTCTTTTTTTTTTTATGCTTCTTATCTGTGTTAAGAAAAATTAGAAAAAAATTACCAAGACAGTCAACAGTAATTAACTTTTTTTTTCGCAATATATATATGTTTTTTTTTGCATATGTATACCTACCAAAGTTTTTTTTATTTACAATATATAATATACATATATATGTGTGTGTGTATTTTTTTTTGTATGTATAGTTAGCACAGCTCGCTCGTCCCGAGCGAGTCTTGGATATTTGCCGTTGTTTTATTCATCGACACGTACAACACCATTTGCGCACCCCATTTTTTTTTTCATCCTGCCTGCACCTATACGTATAAGTTTTTGCTACTTTTTCAAATATTTCTGCAACTTGAGCACAGTTGACCGTATGCACTTTAGCCATCACTTTGCACTTTGCCGTTGTACGCACATCTGCATGTTATAAGGTACGCGTGCATTTTACAATACGTGTCCATCCGTGTGGAGGTTTAATTATAACAGTTGCGAAAGCCGTTGTGCGTATACACGAGTGCCATTGTGGGTGCGACTATCTACACTTATGGTACACAAGGAGGAGGACCAGCGGAAACTTTAACGGCGCACAACACACATACACACGGCGGCCCGTCACTGATCGCGCACTACCGACGAAATAGTATATGTATATGCACTGCACGGGTCCTCTATTCCTTGCAGTATCCCGCACTGGCTAGCTTCATCCGCTGCATGAGTTGTTGTTGTTGTTGTTGTTGTTGTTGCTGTTGGCCGAGGGGCTGTGATGATGGGTGGTGCAGCTGGTGCGGGACGGTCGGCTGGAGGCAGTAGGCAAGGCTGGGCGAGGCAGCTTGGGGGTCGTCCTCGTCGAGGTCGTCGTCGGCGGGGGACCAGCAGCGTTGAGCCGCGGCCGCGGCCGCAGCGGCAGCGAATCAGGCGAGGGCGAAGGGGTGCGAGGCGTGGTGTCACAAGCCGGGGCCCCCGGAGGAGCCAGGGCCTACGGGACCCGAACCCGCCACCGGGTGGTACAGCGGGCTCTGGTAATAGTCCGAGGGCTGACCGATACCACCACCACCACCACCACCGCCCCCGGTGCTCGACATCTGGTGGTGCATGCCGTTGGCGTGCTGCTGGTAACTGGCGGCGGCTGCGGCCGCGGCCGCGTTCACGTAGCCCTGGTGGTGCAGCTCGTACATCTGCTTGAGCTCGGGGGGCTTGCTGTCGGGCGGCACTTGGGCCCCGGGGGAGGCTGCCGCGGCGGCGGTCGAGGCAACCCCGGGCAGGAGCCTCGTTATGCTGAAGGGGTTGTTGGCCGGGGCGTAAGAGCTCGGCTCCTGCTTGAGCCCGTGGAGGGCCGTCGGGTCGGCGAGTAGGTGGGGGTGGAGGCCCCGGTTGACCATGGCGGCGAGCTCGTCGTGCGTGGCGAGCTCGGGCAGTAGGCCACCTATGTCCGTGTGCTGCTGGTGCTGCGAGTGTTGCTGTTGCTGCTGCTGCTGCTGCTGCTGCTGTTGACATAAAGGGGGTGCGGGCAAGCGTTTAGTACTTGCATAACGTTCAAGAGTGCACGTGCTGTAGCTGTCGTCGGATCGCTTCACCGAGAGAAATTTACTCTATGTAAAATTGCAGTGTAGTTGTACCATTTTTGAGGTAAAAATTAATTTTACTAGTTTAGGTGAACGCAATAACGTGCAAACAACAAAATTTTCACGATATCAATTTTCAAGGAGTTTCATGATTATTTTCATATTTCATTTCTCTCGATACGTTCGGAAAGTATATGCTTGTTCCTGAAATTTCTACGCAATCTTCCGAGCACTCAACTCCGAGGGGGTAGTATTTGAATTTAAAAACGCTCAAGTAGAATGATTTTGTTGAAATAATTAGCTGAACTTTTTTATTTCATACGATTTCGATCCACTTGGTACAATGTTTTTGAACAATTTATGAACTCTGAGTCGGTGGCCCTTTATCGTAGGTTTTTTATACTAAATTTTCTTAGCCAAGACATAAGTGCACGTATGGAAAGAAATCAGACAAAAGAAATAAATGGAGTCGGGGGATTGGGTGAATAAAAGAGTCTATTGAAACAGCACTTGTCAAAGAGAAATAGCTATGAAATTTTTTTAATGAAAAACTCCCTTGAGCGAGCATCTACTTCTTTCCACATGTTTTCCATCAAATGTGCAACCGGAGAAAATTTTTTTTATTTTTGTGAAAATTCGTTAAAGAGCTTCTGTAAATATGTTTCACTAAAATCGTCACTTGATAAAAATAAGAAAATATTGGTCAAGTAAGCGTCAGAGCGTTATGCGCATTGATATAATTCAATTGAAAATAGAAAAACAAATATTTATCCGCGTTACATAAAATGTAAATAAATATATAATTGTGATTTATGATTTTTGCACGAATGGTTGCAACTTTTGCAAAAATACTCATTTTTTCACTTGCAGGAATGAAATGTCATATGAGAAACAAACGCAATTAGATTGTAATGGATGGGTTCAAGTAAAAAAGGGCGAAAAAGTAATAGTAATCTGAAATGTTAATAGTTACGGCTGTCACGGTACGTAAAGTAATAGCATCCACCGTTCAATAAAACCGCTTGGTTTCGAAGTTCCCGTTAAAAAAACACTTAGATTTGATCACGAGACCGGCGCAGCTGGTTCTAGTGGAGCTTTTGTTAGAGTAGAAATAGATTACGCTTACCCCAGGCTGTTGGTGGTGGTGTTGCTGCTGCTGCTGTTGGTGGTGGTGCTGCTGCTGTTGGTGATGGTGTTGTTGTTGCTGCTGGTGCTGTTGTTGCTGTTGGTGCTGGTGGTGCTGCGCCGAGACGAGGTGCGAGTGGAGGTTCTTGTCGGCGGGCGAGTGCACGCCACCGACGTGGTGCTGATGGGGCGCGGATTGGGACTTTTTGTGCTGGTCGGGACTCACGTGTCCTTGATGGTGGTGGTGCTGCTGCTGGGTTTGGTGGGACTGGTGGGTCGTCTGCTGGTGCTTGATGCTCTGCCGGTTGATCTCCTTCTTCTCGTCCTTGAAGCGCTTCTGCCGGCGGAGGTAGCAGCCGTTCTCGAACATGTTGCCGCTCTCGGGATGCAGGGTCCAGAAGGAGCCCTTGCCCGGCTTGTCCGGGGTCCGCGGCACCTTCACGAAGCAGTCGTTGAAGCTGAGCGAGTGCCGTATCGAATTTTGCCACCGCTGCTGGTTCTGGAGGATTAAAATGCACCGGGGATTGTGTTTAGTGCAAAAAGCTCTTGGTTAAATTTACCGACGGCAGAGCACATTGACACGAAAAGATAATAAGTATTCGTGAGTCGGGCCAAATTTTCATCCAAACAAGTTTTCCTGGGCAAATTTCACACCTTGGGTCATTTATTACGGGAATAAAATTTTGTCGACAAGGGTACGGGTGCCTCAATCTATTGTTTCAGCTTTAAAATATTACTAGTTAAAATTTTCATCGAGATAATATATTACCCAAAAATCGGAACAAACAAAAATTTTTATCCTAGTTTTCGTACGTTTACATTGTACGAAAAAAACTTAAAGCACCCGAAACCAAATTTGGTAAAAGTACGAAAGCTATGTTTTTACCTGTTTTCGTCTTTACGCTACGCACTAAAAAACAACGTTTTCAACTAATTTTAATCAAACCGCTCTGTTATTTCTTTTAGCTTTTTCGTTTCTCATTTTTTTCCTTTCACAATATGACCATTTAGCCTAAAACACCAAGTCTTTAGTCATTCCATTTTACATTTTTTTTTTTTTTTTCACACCCCGAGATAAAAAATTACACCTCAAACAAGCACTACATACATGCGTATTGTGCATAATTCAATTGTATTGTTTGTTATTGCAGTTGCGTATTACGTGTGACACTTGAACTTTAAACTGTCATATCTCGGAAAGTGGGAACCTCATGCAATTGAAAAAAGTGAGCATAATGAAATAAAAAATGCGTTGTAAGATAGTTTAACTTTAAATTTTTAGGGGCGCAGCAATTTTAACCTCGAGAACAGGCAAGAGCAGCCTGATGATGGTATATAAAATCACTATTTTTGATAAAAATGACGACTTGTTTTAATATATCGATTAAAAGTTCGGATTTATATGTTTTAAGCAAAATTGACTGTATTAAGCCCAATATTATGAATGGCCTGTAACTTTTGTTGCAATACCCTTAAAAAGTACACACGTTGTACCAATAAATAATCAGAAATTGTTTTACCGAGAGAGATAACTAAATCGAAATGTGAGAAAATTATCTAATTTCGTGTAAAATTGCGGTTATAGGCATGTAAAATAACGTAATAGCAAAAAACCATTCACATGCGATTTTACGTAACAATGGCATCTGACGGTACACAATGTGGATGAGTGTTAATTCTGTTGGTCATTCATAAAGTAATGGAACAGAGCTGAAAAAAAAACCACGCGCATTCGTATACACGATAGGAGAAATTGATTCGTCCACTGAACAGACTAGCACTTTTTATCTTTTTAAATCATTGTCCCGTTAATTGAACAGATATACAGCTGGAAATAAAACAACTAACCTGACGGTAAAATGGAAACAGGTCCATTATGAACTGGTAGATCTCGGAGAGCGTGAGCATCTTGGAGGGCGCGTTCTGGATGGCCATAGTTATCAGCGATATGTAGGAGTACGGAGGCTCTAAAAAAACGTATGAAATGAATCTTTCAAAAAAAAAAAAGAGAAAATAATGGTTTATCATTGTAATGTTTTTACTGCAAGTGGAAAGGAGAAAAAACAGAAAAAAAAAAAAAAAAATGTTAAAAAAGAAATGAGAGGACGTACTGGCATGAGTGTAGGAGCGCCGATAGCTCTTGTCCTGGCGGGCGCGCTGCAGCGAGTTGGGCGAGTCGGGCTCGGCCAGTGGATCGGCACCCCCGCGACCCGGCACGGCCGAAGCGGGAACCGAGCCGAGGCTCCCGACCCCACCGGCGCCGGGCGCCACGGCCGCTAGGGGCCCGTAACCCGAGAGCCCGCTCATGCAGGACATGCCCGGCATCCCCGGCACCGAGCCCCCGTACACGTTCATGGATATGCCACCCGGGCTCTGGGGGTTCATCGACATCCCCACGCAGGACATCGAGTTGATCGAGCTGTAGGTGGGCGCCATGCCGCCCATACCGCCCATGCCAGCGCTGCTCGGCTCCCCGTAAAGATTTTGCGACTGGAGCATGGTCATTTGGGCCGAAGCGCTCTACCGTCGCGTTTCCTACACTTAACACTCACAGATACTCTGTCCCGCGGCCCTCGTCCTCGCCGCTCATCGGGCGCTCACCTCCACTTTTCACTTTTCGACCAATAACTAACCAACTAGTATCGTATAGGTATTTAACAAGACAACGATATCGTGAGCACACACCCGCGCACCGTGTACCTAAACAGAAAAACACTCTTGCCGGCACTATACTCTTGGTTTTTACAAACACGAACCCATTGATCACTTGTCTTGCTAAACGATTCCTCCTTTTTCACAGCTCGGTCGTGTCACCACGTCCTCCTTATAGCGCGGGCCGCGGCACTAGTGTACAACGTAATATACGTAACACACTCGCGCACGATAATTATATGGTCCGTCGTGGCTGGAGGCCGGCTGACGAGTGTACTCCGGGAGCTTCGAGCCGGCGCGGCTTGTTCAAACAGTCGCCCCTCCCGGCCGCGGTGTTGGGCGGAGCCGGGACGCCGAGGGTTCCGAGCCAATGGGGGAGCTCGGGTTCCGCCCCCTCGCGCCTGCGCCGCGGCTTTTTTTTTTTTTTTTTTTTTTTTTTTTAGCTTATACCTATATACTTACCCCGTCCGCTGTCAAGTGTCACGCGCGCGACCGACGGCCGAATGCAACAGCAGCTGGACCCCCCCTTTGCGGGCTCAACGCGCGTATGATGGTTGGAAAATCATGACGATTAACGAGGGTTCATCCATTACAATTTACCTGCATAGGTATACAATAACGCGTGTTTACCTGTTGGGCCGTGTCGGATGTAATTATTTATACCTATGGGGATGTGGGTATGGGTACCGGGAGTAAACAAAAATGTGGGTAAAAAGGAGCTACTTGCCTATATACGTATAGATCGAAGAGATGTGCAAAGAGCGAAAAGGGTATAGGTAAATGTGGGTAAGTCGGTTGGATATGTATTATCTGGCATTAGTACACACGTAATATACAGAGTTAGTATATATAGGTACACGCCGAGGGCTGGAGGAGGAGGGAGGCACGCGGGTGTGTTTGTAGATCTGTATAGGTACCTAAGTACTTGCTTGCCCATTGCTCGGGTCTTTATCGAGCTCCGAATTGTTTGCGGAATGAAAATATTGTCCCTGTAAACAGCGGGCTGATGCTGCCGCCGCTGCACTAGCCAACGAATAATCGTCCACCGTGCGATGCTGTTGCTGCTTCTGTGCATATATACCTACTATTGTGAGCATCAAGCACTTGCTCTTTCTCTCTCTCTCTGTTGTTTCTTCCTACAGAAATTGCATTCGGTAGGTATAGGTACTTTATTAGGCTTACATTGTAGATATACCCCTTACCATATTGTACTACGTGTGGGGTATCTGTGTGCATACCGTGCGGTAAAATGTACATATATATGTGTATACACACAAACTTGCTCTCGTTTTCACGGGCTCACGGCTCATCGCGCACCAATAGGTATAGTATATATATATAGGCGAGTACCACTCGAGCTCGATCGATTTCTCTCTCCATGTACCGATCTCAATCTTATCTCTGCTCTTTTCTCGCCTATATAGGTACTTGGTTGTCTGTGCCTATATTTGTCGAGTAGCGCGCGTCGATGGACTCGCCGATCCTCCTTTAGCGCTTTTACAAACATTACCATAACTAATTGAACACCAAAAGAGCGGGTAAACAAATGTAGCGCAACAACAACTATATAACTTTATTTCGTTTGATAATCTTTAACCATCTTGTGTGCATGCGCTTGACTTTTTTTTTTTTTTTTTTTTTTTTTTTTTCATCAGTCACAAGGGGGCAGTTCAATTTTTTCGACGATTAACTCGCGTTGATTTTGCAATCGGTGATACCGTGTGTGTGTGTGTATATACCTACGCCCGACAAATATCCCCTCAGAGCCGCGTGTTTAACGATTGCATTGACAAATATGTGCTTACACACAGAGGTGGATGTGTATTAAGCACCCGAGCATAGGTACATATACACGCGCGCACACTTGGCTTTGCTCGAGATGTTCAATTTTATTTGTCCCTCGTGATTTATCGCCTCGATAAGTATTTGCGGACGCGCGTGTTGAAATCTAAACTTTTGCTTGCACATGTTCATAATGCGACGACGCCAAAGCAAAGACGTACAGTGTTGGTGTCGTTTCCCCCCCCCCCCCCCAAGAGTCAACATTTGAAAAGATCGTCGATTCGCCCTCGCGACGGGATAAATCGGTTATATTTGAAAATCATCGGCATTCAAAGTAAATTTAAGCATAAACACCGTTTTTGTTCCTCTTTGGCAAACCGTACACGGGTTGTATGTGTACAATATTTAACCACCTAATATTGGCTGAAGGAATCACCACCGCCACTTAAATTATCATCGCGCGGGTATAATGTACCCAATAACTGTATATATACATTTATACAATTATCATCCGTATTTTCTTTTTATCTCGTTTATTAATGCTCTATTTATATTTAAACACGGTTTATTTGACGATGTTCAAGTAACGTATGAGCAGGCTCATGCTCGAGAAAAATAGACAACGTTTTTTTTATCAAAGGTAAGCTTATTTTTCTTTCGTAGTCATCCAAGCTTTTAAAACTCATACGCAATACTACATCAAGTAGGTAAACTGCAAATCACTGCAACATTATGTTTAAAAAAAATGCGCCATTGAAAATGTATACTGCCAAGACTGTGAGAAAACAAACAAAATATGCTGGTGTACAAAAAAGTAATCAATAATTTGTCAATGCTAAGCGAACTGAAGCGATTTCAGAAAAATGTAAGTAAGTATGTAATATGTGGTCGTTGCGAATGGACTCATTGGTGAGCCATAAATTAGATTTCGTTTGAGTTTGTAATGAGTGGCTCGAAACAAAAACAAGCCGATCCAAATAAACTGCCCACCGGAGCGGGGGCGCACTTGTGTGTCAAAGCTCGCCGCTCGACGGAAATGTTTTGTCATTTCAACACGAGAGGGGGAAAATAAAAAAAAAAAAAAAAAAAAGGGGGAAGAGGAAGGGCTCGCGGCCGCAAGCGATGAGTCTCCTGTTTTCCCTTCGTTCCGGGTGGTCCGCCGTGTATGTACACACACGGGCACTTTGGTCCCCTGACCTCTCGAGACCCCCAAAATTAACACCGCGATACGAGCGAGAATCTCCCGTCTCGGAGCGCCAATTTTTTTTTTTTCCCCTCCCCCATCCGCACCGAATCTCGGTGTTTTCGTACGTGACCGCCGCCGAGCGACGGACCAAGAGCATCATCTTGGGCGTCGGTCGGGGCCGCTTTAGATTTTCACTCGAGTCCTCTTCAGAACTGACTTTTTCTTCGTTCGCTTTTACCTTTGTTATTCGTGCCGACTGAAACAACAAATCAAGACACTTTTTCGTGCCCCCCCCCCCCCCATACCTGCATATATATGCATAGGGTGTGTGCGCACATAATATATAGGTAATATCATATATATAAAGAGAGGAGCAGCGGACCCAAGCCGGCTTTTTCTCTTCCCCGTGTGCATATATATGTATAATAACTCTATTACCTCTTTCACGTTTTCCTCGTCTCAAACGCACCTCTGTGTTTTTTTAGCCCCCCTCCCCCCCCGATTGTTATATTACCCACCCGGTTGTTGTGCAGGTTCTCGCTCTACGTCACGTTATATACTTACTCGGACAGCGTATATATACGCTCTGGACCTTTTTTTTTTTTTTTTTCTACGTCTTTGCTCGTACACCTGTACCCTGCATCACCGATACGGAGCTGATGGATGCAACGAAAATACATGGGTATACCTATAAGATGAATGGCACCCACAGCCGAGACATCTGCAACATCGCTAATCACGATGATATACCCATCATCTATATTTATGTAACACATTGTATTATTATGTATACAGCATAAAATTCTCCTTTATTTAATGGCGCGAAGCACTATACGTGTATATAATATATAGGCGAGGAAAAAAGAACTAAAAAGTTGTATTTATGTACGTGATGGGTATAGTACCTACACTCAAAACGTACCCGTGAAAAACAAACGCTCAAGGATAGGTCAGTAATCCCCGATAATCCCGACACTATGGGAGGAATGCTTGGACTAAAAATTTTCCCTTTCCTCCCACGTATATAATATACAACAACGATGCTCGCAACGTTGCACAAGCGCGCTCTAATGGACGGGCCGGCCTTTCGGTAAGTACATATACAGGTATATTATGGGCACCTCTCCCTAATGGGCCAATTATAAAATAATCCAAGGAGATGACGATCGGCGGAATAGAATAGAGAGCCGAGGAGCAATAAAGCCGAGCGGGAAAATTGAAAGGGAAAAACGTGCAACAATAATCGTAACACAACATTATGGCCACACTCGATGGTGCATATATATATACCTTGACGGATAATGTATGGGGGGGGGGGGTGAGAGGGTCCGGCATAGAAAACAAACGATGATTCGAGAGTGTGTATGCTCTATCAGGCTCGACGCGAAGCAGACGCAAAGTCACGTGTTGTGCGTGCCTCGGCTCGCTTTTCCCAGATTTGCAGTATCCCCCAACCCCCCAAATCTATATACCCACTCGCTCGTCCTCTACACCTCTATCTCGGCGAAAACACGCTTCTCCTCGTCTCGTTATATTAAGTAGGTGTACAGGCCTCTATAGGTCGTCGCTTCAATCGCCAACGTAAAAATAATATGCTCTCACCCCCGCCGTCGCACTTATCTCGTCCTTCTTCGTCTTTGCCCCACGGCTTTTCTCTCCCCAACCCCTCCGACCTATACCTATTTTGTTCTGCCGCTCTCTATACTGTCTCTGGATGCCCATCCTATAATATATACGTAGCTGGCTCGAGAAAACAAAAAACACATCCTTCGTCGAGTGGCGTGAAACTCGCGTACGTCGGGGTCCCCCTCCTTTATATACATTACCTCTATTATTTTTACCGAATTTATCTTTCGGCTCTTGCGCGTCTTACACGTGTTACCCCCTTTTGCGACAGATGTATGCCCAAGTGTGTACCTATACATCACTTGTATACGCAATCCTTGGGTATATAGTACGTGCGCCTAACAGTTTGGGCTCAAGCATATACAAGTACATTTACGCGTACACTTAATTTCAATATAATGTTTCGTCATCCGCGCTCCAGCTCTCTCGGCGTACCTTGTCTCTTTGTTCGGCGCGACACCTCCTCCCGAAAGATAAACGCGCATAAGTAGCCCCCCCCCACCCCCCGTTGTTCGTTCGCCAATATGTGTCTGTGCTCTCTTTTTTTCTCCCTATAGGTACGTGTGTCGACGCGCCTCTGGCAATTCGTATACGTACCATGTATGTGTGAGGAACGGGGGAATAATAATTTTATCTCCGAGATGTGTACCTGTACCGCTGCAAGAAGATATTATATTATTTTGACGAGTGAGCTAGAGAGAGAGAGAGAGAGCAATCGCACCGACCCACTAAATGTGTGGATAAAAGTATATATAGCTCTCTTGAATATTTATGCAATAACTATATGTACTGTGCGCTCCTTGATACATTTTTTTTTCTCTCCGTCTTTGCAATTCACCTCTGATACAACAATGTGGTCAATTTGAGCGAGAAGTCCTTCCTTTTTCTTAACGACATTGGCCATTATACAGCTCTCTCGGTAATTAATTTTTTTTTTTTTTTCACGTTACGCCGTCACGAGCAAACGCATCGATTGGGCAAACACGAGGATACATATTATATGTACACCCATGTATGTATATATATATACCGTGGAACCGATTCAATTCGTTTGTCTATACTTGCTTCTCTCGTGTTTTACACAAAGACAAATATGAAAAATCAATCTATTGTTTTTTTTTTTTGGGCAAATCAATAGAGAGCAGTTGCGTCGATCTTGAGCTTTTTTTTGTTGGAAAGAAAAAGCATGCAGGTGCAGTCATTAAGAAAATTGGCAACGATTTTTTGAAAGTCAGCCGAAAAACTGATGTAAACAAGGCGCCGTTACATCTTTCTAAAAGGATAAATGGAGAAAAAAGGAGCATAAGTGTATATATATACATGGAGCTTTTTGGAGGCGCAGTAACTTTCACTCGAACGTTCTTCAATTTGAAATCCAAGTAGGAGTAGCTCACCAAATTAAGCCTGTAAAAAAATGCTCAAGTGCGGAAAAACCTGGGACGGATCGATATTGGCACAAAATTCTCATTTCCATCGAAAATATCATTTGGAATTTTTTTTCACCGGAGCGGAAAAATGGGTGGCATATGATAGTCAACCATAATATAACGTAGTCCTAACACACGCGAGTAAATTTGATTGGACGTCGGCAGTAGAGTTATTTTCTCCTCCGTGACCAACGACAAGCTGCGAAGAGAGAGAGAGAGAACATAAGGAGGAGCAGCGCGCTATTATCGATCGCAAGCTCGCACCCACATAATATATACGCACACGCGTAAGTGCACGATGTAAGCGAGTGAGGCACATAGCGCATACACATCTGAAAAAGCTGAGAGCAGAAAAGGTGTTGGCTCGCCGAGCACTCGTGAATTTTCTCTTATTTTTTGTCGTAATCATAAAAAAATGTTACTTGGTAATATTTCCACTCGCCCCAAGGCGCTTATTTGAACGGAGGTGTCGGGGGTACATATATATATACGTATATATACGCTGCACCGGGCAGGCGGCGAGTTGTTTCGTACTCGAGAGGTTTTATCGCACGCCGCTCGTAAAAACCCGCCGACCGGTTGGGGGGGCGCCCGCCAAAAACCACGGCTGTATGCGCCTCGAGATCCCATGAGCTCGTTCTCTCGACCTATACACCCCGGAGCTGCAGAGATAACGCACCTGGCCGACAGAGGATACCGCCAATAAACGCACTCCGTACCCTTGCCGTTGGCTGGCTCCACCCTCTCTCATAAATCGCCGGCAGATTTTACCGGTTCCAATCCTTGTCATGGGAGTCGGATTGGGATTGAAAAAATACTTTGCGGTATCAGCTCGTGGTAAATATACCAGCGCTCCCTCGTCAAAGGTGAAGTAAGAGGCGTGCGTTTAAATTTTTTTCAAAACTTTCGGTTTATTCGTGGGGTATGATAATTACAATTGTGTACAAATCGGTTACAAAAATATTTCAATCCTTTTGGGATTCTTTGACGCGTAAATGCCGATTATTTTTATTTTAAAAAATGTTTAATTACAACTGCAAATTTGCTTCTGATTGCGGTGAAGCGATTCGACTGTGTAAATGAACTTTACCGTTTGATCGGCCAAAGAGATGGCACGAGCATGCGTTGTACATTGTCATTCGCGAGAGCGCTTGGAAATTCATTCATTTATTGTCCATTACCATATTGATGCTTTACATGGAAATCTTTTGAACATCTTTTTTGAAAACGCCATATAATTACATTAAAAACTAAGTGATAAATAAATATAAAATATATTAATTTTTCTACGTTAACTACGCTACTTTTTTTGCTGCCGCATACAAACTACAGTTACAATAATTAAACGGACAAATTTTCTCGATACAGCAAAGTTTGGGTTTTTCTAGTAATTAAGTGTTTCAACCATGATTTTTTTTTTTTTTTTTTTTTTTTTTTTTCAAACTGTCCATGTTTATACCAGGCGTGTCATGCTACAAGGAACAACTTAAGTCTAAGTAAAACTAATATATCCTCGACGTGTATGTATTTTTACCCAGACGGAGCCATTACAAGAGAATCACGTTTTGTGTTAACTTTAAAAAATATATATCCCACTTTTACAAGGGATAACTTGATTGATATAAGGCACAGTCGGAACGATGGAAAAATTTATTACAGAAGAATAATAATTTTTTTTTTTTTTTTTTTTTAAATCCACCACATACGGTATGGTACTCTAAAGAGCCTTTTTCTACATGGCTTCGGATCATATTGTAATCGGTCAAAAGCCCTTGATGTCCGTGAACGCTATTGCTATTCTAAAAAAATATCACGGATATATTGGGCTTAAATGCAATAGATATACGGTTTCTTCATTAAATGCAAAATGTGTATTACTAATTTAAATGTTATTTTAACACTTGATTGTACCCCTAATAAGATAACATAAAATTTCTAAAAATTGTATATACATTTTTTTTTGTAAATTACATAAGAACCATTGAGTTTTGTAGAAGTAGTGGCATTTCAAAGTCTGTTAGTCTGTCAGTAAGCTCTGCCAAACTTTCTGCAGGTCTTACTTTATCATTAATTGAACCGACCATTAAAGTTTTAACCAATATAGGTATCGATTACATTTTTACACTCTGCTGAGAACATGGGGCACTTGCGATCGTGCCTAACAACGAAGCTTATTTTAGTTTTTCGAAAAGTAATCAGATCAACAGTGACTAAAAATCCCACTTGCATTATAATACTTTTGGTTGCCCTATATGGACACCGTCTGTTTTGTTCACTAATTGAGAAACAAATGGTCTTAGCTCTTTATAAAAACAAAAATTCTTTCAATACTCATACAAAACCTTGCCCTTCATTTCAACTTACATAATTATGATTTTAATTATTGGTACGTAGCATTGTTAATAAAGAGAGATAATTAGGTTGAAATTTCAACACGACTTTATGTAAGTAGATGAGTTGTTGAAATTCAAGAGATTGCACGGCGCGTCATCAATGGTAATAAATAAAAATCAATCTTAAAGGTAATTAAAACATACAAGTCTTGAAGTCATAAGTACACTTGAGAAAATTTTGCAAGAAATATGTTCAATTGTAAGATGAAAAAACCTATTATTAATTCAGAATTAGTTTCAATCCAACTCGTCCAACCTAAAACATATGAGGTTATAGAATTCTTTTCATGTCTAATCGAGGCCAGTCACATATTGAGATAAATTAGACACTTTCTATAATGGTGGTTATTATTCTGAAATAGTAAAATTAACAAAAAACCAGTGTACAGACTTAATCTCCACTGGAAAATTTACATACAATGATAAAGTATTTAATATCCAAACAACATTAGGAGTACAATTCGTTCAAGGAACAACTTTAGGATCCATTAGTGAGGGATCATGTACATAATATGGGCCAGATACTACCATTCATGGAATAAGTTATGATCGACCAGTAAGATCAACCAAATTTAAAATTACAACAATCAAAGAAATAGCAAAATTAGATCTTGAAGAGAATAAAGTAATTGCTAATGATGGAACTACATTTAATTATAAAGATTTCTCCTCATTTTCAGATTATTATGGGAACGTTTTTTGGGAATCGATCATAAAAAATAACCTATGTGGTACAAAAGATAACTTTCTCTCTATTTATGATGGTCCAGGTCAACTTATAACTGAAGCACATGATTCTGGAGAAGTATATAAATCTCTAATAGTAAAATATGAAGATCATGATTTTAGAATTGGATTCATGAATAGATCGGATTTTATTTGTAATAATATTTTTAACTATACAGAATATCCCAAAATATATGTTATTTTTAAAACATATCCTCAAAGTGGATTGATACAGCCAGTTAATGAAAAGTGGTGTACAAAAAATGTTTGGGATTGTAAACCCAATGATTGTGGACTGTATGATTTGATTTACCGGTTGCGAGGGAAAAGAGTGTGAGCCAATTGCTTGGGTTCATTGAAAGATTAACACTCGCACCTTTTTATATATAACAAAATAATAAAGTATATTAACAGCAGAAATTACAACACTTGATGAGAGAAAATTGAAAAACTGTGGTAAATAATAAAATTACGTTTTATGTGCGCTAGTTTAAGGATATTGAACGAAGTTGAAGAACAGTTATTTTACTAATATAATTAAACTGAAAATCATGTTGTTTGAGTCACGCGAGTAAATTACACAAGACATTTTCTCTTTCTATTTAAAATGATTTACTCGAGAAAATGTCTACTTGGTAGGTGTACACAGTGACCACACTGTGGTTCACTGGACGAGCGATCGGTGCGGACTGACTAAATGCTCACAGGCGAGCAATCGTGAGCAGCCAAAGTAACTTAAACGTGGAGCGCTATGATCGGTGGTCACGCAGGACCATCATTGGTTACAAAATACTAAAGTTAATTGCTAGCGCGCGAATATATAAAGTCTATATAGTTAATGTTTTGTAATCTAGGTCATTTTACTCGTTTTTTTCTTATTTTCAGTATAATATTTCGTATCCGTACGATATTAAAAATTGAATTTCATTTTTTTTCAAGTATATCATAATGTACAATAATGTTCATGATCATGCTTACAATAAATTGTATAATTCTAGTGATACAGAGATGCCTTTCGTCGACGGCGAGAGAGAAACATTAGACAATAAAATAAATAAAAGAGACCACGGTCATTATAAAAGTAAAAATAGCATGTTGTTATTATCAAAATTACGAGTCACGGTGTGTGAGTGATTTCTTTGAAAAAACAAAGAATGAATGATGGAAAAGTACGAGAAGAAGAAGAAATAAGGAGAAATAGAAGAAGAAGAACCTTTTGGAGTTAGTTTAGAGATCAGTGACAGGGCCAGCAGTAGAAGCTGCCATGCTGTTAATGCTGTTATCGCAGGAACCCGCGCTGGAAGCGTGGAATGCCCGGTGACGTTCGAGCACAGGCTGTTTATCGTGCTGTTCAGCCTCGGCACCATCATCCTCCTTGTCGTCGTCGTCGTCGTCTTCGTCACCGTCATCGTTGTCGTCGCCACTGCTGTTGGACGTGTCGTCGCTACTGCTGCTGTCGCTGATACTGTTGCCGGGCCTACCGAGCCTCGAACTCGATTTTGCCGGGCGGTTTTTGCCTTTGGAACAGCTGCAGCCTTGACTTGACAACTTGCCGCGCAGAATACTCGTCAGCCGATCCATTCTACGGTTCAAATCACCGTTCGCGTTACCACACACACATATATATCATTTGCCATTATTATACCTCACATACCATTTACAAGCCGTAATAAGCTACTACTACCAACTCGACCAAGCGATTGACGTTTCATCAGCTTTTATTTCTAATACATCCAAAACCATGCAAAGCAGCACCAAAGTACGGTACATTGCTTACTTTGTACACTACCAACCAGACCAATCAAACAGACAAGTAGTTTTTTTTTTTTTTGTTTCTCCCCCGTTCCTCGCATTCCAAAATCTACGGGTACAAGTTTATTTGGCACATACTTACTTACTGCACATTTAAGCAAATAAAAAACTTTCTGTTTGAAAAGTTGGCTCCTCGAGCAGGTGTCGTTTTTCCCAAAGTGAAATGTCAGCTGCAGCGGTGCTGGACATGAGAGAAAGCGTGAAGCGTGAAGCGTGTGTGAATGAGAGGAAAAAGTGCATGGGATCCACCCGATGCCACGGCAACAACAGTAACAACAACAACAGCAGCAGCATAGTACAGCAGTAGCAAAAATGATGAAAAACAGAGGCAGCAACGGTGGCGAGAGAGCGAGAAAGCGAGCTTGTGAGAAATGAAATGACAGTGGTGAAATCAAAGCAAAAGGAAAGTAGAAAGAAATGCGGGGGGTGAAAAGTATACATATAGTAGGTGGAACGAATCGTATTGGATGTAAGAAAAAAAAAAAAATAAAAATTAACGGGGTGAACTAACGACCTAAGGCCATCGAGCTGCCTCTAAATGTAGGCGGTGGTGTAGGTGGCACGTGAAGGTGCAGTGAGGACTCTGGAGGTGGCGAGGCTGTCCGGGACGGTTGTAGTCTCCTCGGCGCCCTCGGAGCCCCGGGACGAAGGCGTCGGAGACAGCGAAGGGTAGTAGTCCATGATGGTGGTGGTGGAGGTGAGTGGCTCGGGGGTACTCGCGCAAATCGACAAGTTGAAATCTACGACGGACCAACTCGGTACGCACTTGCTGACGGCAGTCGTCATTATTGTCGTCGTTGTCGTTGTTGTTGTTGTCGTCGTCAATGTTGTCGTAGTCGTAGTTTCCGTCGCGGTCAACGCTGCCGTCGCGAGCCCGGCCCTCGCGGACAGCGCCTCCTGCAGCTCGCGGCGCAAGGCCAGGTTCTCCTCCTCGAAAGCCGCGATTTCTCGGCATTCGCTGCTGCTGTAACAGCTGCTGCAACGACACCCCAAAGAGCAATGCTTAGCAATGACCCTCTGATGCACTAGCTACGTGTATTATGTATAGCTGCTGCGCTTGCACGTTTTTGGCTGGCTGGCTGTATTTGTATACATTTGATTACGGGTGTGATATGGGGTGGTGATGGGTGGGTCGGTGGGTAGGTGTGCAAAGGTATATGTAGCCCCAAGCACCTGCCTGGCTCAATTGGCAGGGACAAAACTCCCGCGTGCACAATACGTGTTTTTTTTTTTTTTTTTTTTTTTTTTAATTTAATTTCAACATTTGTTTATGTGGCTAATCATTGCGATGACGATCGTCTCTCTCATTATTATTATTAATATATTATTTGAAATGATAAGACGAAAACAACAGTAATTGTGAGTGATAATGATTTGTAATAATAATGACTTTGATGATGGTACATCGCTATCGATCAATGCGCTTTTGGTAAAAATTTAATGGTAATAAAGTTGTATGATTGGTGTGTGTGTATACTCACTTTGTGGCGTGCCTCAGTGCGGTCACCTCCTTTTCCAATTTGATGATTCTCTCTTTGTCTTCCTCATTTTCCCTTCTCACTTGTTCCAACTGACTCTGAAACACAAGTAGAGCCAGTTTAGACCAATCCTCTCACTGGGAAGCTATCCATTAGCCTGATGATGATGCCGCCGCTGAACGCGACTGAAATTCGAAACCGAGCTAAGTGCCCTCATGCGAGCCTCAAATTTTACCCCTGAAACCTAATACCGTAGACCCCCCTCTTCCCCTTTCTTCCCATCACTCGTGCCTTCCCGTAAGTTTTCCCCCTATGAATTTTCCAATACTTTGTGAGTCAAACAATGGGAACAAGAGTAAGTATGAGAAGAAAAAAAAGTTTCGAGAGGCCACTGCTGGCCCCGCACCTGGGAGCTCTCCAGCTTCTAATCAAACATCAGTTCAACATCCCGCCTCAGCATTCAATGCTCACGCAAATGCGCTCGGTCCTTTTGGTGAACGTTACGTGAAAAAATATAACTTTACGTTTTTCTAGCCGTTGCTTTTCCACTTACTTTTAATTGATCTACTTGTGCAAATTTTTCAGACTGTTGATTCTCAATTAGAAGCTTCATTTTCGAAAACATTGCTTCTTCCTGGACTTTACTAGCTTCTCTTATTTCTTTGATTACATCTGTATCATGAAAGACAACAGACACAAGTTAAAATTAAAAATAGTGATACTAAACAAATGGCACAAGTGTTTTTAAAATATTTTGTATAGTTACCCGATAACATGCCCGGTTGGTAATCACACAAAACGTTTTGCTTAATTTGCAGTAACTCAGTCTTAATAGTCTCCAAATCTAACTTGGCTTGGTGCATTTCCTTGAACAATTGACTGTTTGTTTCTTTCATTTTTGTCATCTATCAAAGTAAAATTAGAAAAAAAAATCACGTAAATAAGATACCCAAACAAACCAGCTGTCTAGTTTGAAACAAAAAAATAAAAATTCGTAATGTACCTGCTCGTAGAGTACAAACAATAATTTATTACTCTTGTCGATTGTAGTAATAGAACTGTTACTGGCTGCACTGTCACTGTCGTCGTTGTTTTTTGAATGTATGGGTAAATTCTCAGCAGGTCCTAAGCCGGGGTCAGAGTACCTCCTATGCTCTGAGCTAAGTTCTTGCCTGTTGTCCTTATTATCTACATTGGCATTGGGTGGTAGACTAGCATAATCTCCATTTTGATAAGCTATGGGAATGGACTGGTCCCAGCTATTCTCTTGAAGACTTGAGTACCCATTCCTTAAAGTATCATTGCCGCAGGGTGGTCCATTTTGCATGCGCATTAGGGACGATCGTGTCCTACCACGGTACAATCTATAATTTGGCTTGACTATTGGCTGATACAGGCGATACATTGGAGGCATAGAAACTGGCTCCATGGCATAAGTGACTGGGACCGCGGAATAACCACACACACTTGGATCTGATACCGCTGCAAAGAGACGTTGCCCGTTGTTAGTTGCATGATGCTGGGTTTGCTGAGACATCTGTGGCTGCTGCCAAAACACCGGTGGTGCATATTCCATTGCAGGCACATGAGCTACATGTGGCACTTCATCTTCGCTAGCCTCATAACTGTCTCTATCTTTATCTCGGTTTCTATCATCACTGCAGCAATGGTTGTGGGCACCTGTACTTCTCTTGCTTTTTTTTTTAGTTTTCCTGAGCTGACCTGTACAGCCATAATCGATTGGAACTCTGAAATCCATTAGTGACAAGTTACAGTTACATACTGAATGTTCAATAACCTGATGAATTTTAACCCTAATTACTTAAAAATAAATAAAACATGCAAGTGCTACAATGACGTTTGTTCACAAGTATTGTTTCATAGTGCATGATATTTCATCCAACAATAAATTTAATTGAATTTGATGTCTTTTAACTTACTTTTTATTCATAGCTGTAGAGCTTCAGGTGAACAATAGACTTACAGTTGGAAATTTTAAAAATATCCACACGCTTCTTAGATAAGTAATTATCTAGGTAGGTATTATTAGTACATGGAAAAACGATGACGGGCAACCACGCAATCAGTGGTGCAACTCGATGAACAACAACTGAGTACAACAACAATAGAGTATTAGACCACAAATGCCAAACGTCGCCATCACAGTTGGTCAAAATTATCTTGGTTTCAAGTTTTTCTCTCGTTTATTCTTCCTGATGAGTGGCTGAGTTGTTAATACTTCTATCCAGCGCCCACACTGTATTAACATCAAATGTTTTTTATTTCTCGCATTTCTTTCGTTACGTAATTACGTTAATTATTACAATCAAAAATACGTATAATATTCGTCGATTCACACGTTTACGTAAACATAATCAACGAGTATCATAAAAAACACTACTGCACGTGAAAAATTAATTTGAAAGACATGTAAATACCACAAGTGTGGGTGTTGTTTATTTAACTGTTAACTCTCGTGTCGTCCGTATCGACAAACGGCAAGGTTGCACACGTCGTTGCACTATATATACATGTATTATGCATAAGTAGGTGTATCCCGCAATCGCCGCCACCCATGGTTGGGAGCGCTACTACCGATGGGTGATTGCGGAATACACTCTGGGTTTTACCATTCCATCGTTCCTGTGTTATAGGGTCATGGGATTATATTATTCCGCCGTTCCTGTTTTATTGGGTCATATGGGGTTGTAACAATTTTAAATTTGCCGCAAATGGCACTTTCACACCACAATTTTTTAATTTCTACTTAGTGGTCCAAGTTGCAGCTGGTTTCTAAAATAGATCATATGGCACTACTATAATAACCACATAACTCTTTACCAAAATGTAATGACAAAAATATTTTGGGTTTCCACGAATTATGAAGTTCAATGTTATTCTTGTGCACTGTGTACTTTATGTCAATTTGAGAGTGCGTAGGCTTTACCTATAGGTATAGCTGGCGGTGATTGTAGAATACACCTTGCTACCCTGTGTTATACATACCATTCCAACGTTCCTGTGTTATTGCATGGCTGCGCTGCGGTGTCGATTGCGGATTACACCCTATATTAAATTATACCTTACCTTAGGTATAGTACATTCATACATTGTATACATGGACAATTGCACATGTATGGCCGTATATACTGGATATATTATATAGTCATCATTGGCTTTTCTCCAGAATGACAGAAATCGAAACTGCAGTGCACAAGTACTTATTTCTTATTCGAGTTATGTGATATTAGTGGTCAGTGGTGCACAACACCATTTTTCGTTATGTCTAGATCTCGATTCTGCAATTACTTGTATTGCCCTCTCTTATAATGTATTTCCTAAACTTGGTTTAAATTCATACATTCCTGAGATTACGTGTTTAACGTGTGTACAACCCATCCATTTATCATAAGTCAGGGAATTTGCTCTTTATCAGAGAGATACAAGTAAATTCCTTAAGTTAAGAGGAGAAGATTACTCATTCGACTTGAATGAAATTTTGATAATCGAACGCACACACAATATTATACAAATGGGTAACAATTCAAGCTTGCTTCTTCGCGAGGAAGAAATAGCACAAATTCAAGAAGCTACTGGCTGTAAGTTTATCTTTTATTTTTGCCTGCTGTTCTCTTTTTCTTATCATTTCATCACTCTTAACTTATTTCACGTGACACGTCATACATTGTTTATAATTGGTTTCATCAAACATTTTTTTTCTAGTTACTCACAATCAAATTGAGAGGCTCTACAGTCGGTTTACAAGCTTAGATCGCGGAGACTGTGGCACCCTTAGTAGAGAAGACTTTTTGAGAATTCCAGAGTTGGCTATAAACCCTTTGGGTGAAAGGATCGTTAATGCATTTTTTGAAGAGAGCAGTACTGATAGAGTTAATTTTCTCCAGTTCATGCAAGTTCTAGCACACTTTAGGCCTATAAACAAGAACCGTCAGAACATACTCAATTCAAGAGAAGAAAAATTGCGATGTAAGATTTCTTATACCAAAGCAATTTCAGTTACATTTTAAATACTAAAATTTAATAATCTCACTAATTAATTAAAATTTTTCTTCGATGCAGTTGCTTTTAAAATTTATGACTTAGATAACGATGATTTAATATCCAAAGATGAACTTCTAGCCATATTACACATGATGGTTGGTGCTAACATCAGGTAAAAAGCAATTTCTTATCTCGCAGATTCACATGCATTATTAAAATAATGTCATAATTTACCAATGTCTCTATATGCTTTAGTGAAGAACAACTAACAAGTATTGCGGAACGAACCCTTTCTGAGGCTGATGAAGATGGAGACAACATGATCAATTTTGAAGAATTTTGCAAAGCTTTAGAAAGAACTGATGTAGAACAAAAAATGTCAATAAGATTCCTTAGTTAAATTTTATCTAGTTATTTCAATTTTTAAAGCTTAATATATTTTTATTAATTACTGCGGGTGGATAATTTTAATTTTTTAACGCTTTTATCGTAATAGTAAATGTTGGTTTTCGTCAGTGATCTTAAAGTATTTCAAACTGCTCACAAGCTTCTCTACAAAGCACGTGTCACGTGTGAGCTTGATTGTCTATTACCAGTAACTGTATACATATGTATATTGTGATCGTTACCAAGGATAGTCAACGCGCAAATACGGTATATTTAATATTTGTTGTGCATATTCTTTGGTAGCATACGTTCCTTTGGATAAACAAATATTAGACTAAATGTAGATACAATACTCGACTACTCAAAATGGTTGTAGTTTAAAACTATTTAAAATAAAAGAAAATTACACACTATGAAATATTAAGTCTTTTTTATTTTACGTATAACTTACATGCACCGCTGAATTTTTTTTAATTTTTTTTTTCATTACAAAAGGTACACGTGTTGCGTTATTATAAACAAATCAAACCTTACAGCCCTCAGCGAATACACATCACTTTACATGTAAAATATAAAAATTCTTATATTGTACAACAATAATATATAATATGCGTATATCTATTGTGTTGATTTTCGATGCATTTATTAAGCTGTTGATGACACTGCAAGTTTTTTTAAGTGTTCCATAAATACTTGTAGACTTACATCATCTGTCAGTACTGGAGCTCCACTCTCCTAAAATTATATAAAAAGTTAGTTTTACGACAAAACAAAAGTGTTAATTGTCCAACTATTCATTTCAACTTTATTGTTAGACCATACACCAGTAAGATAATAAATGTAGAAAATACACCGTTGCACCACCAGTTATAACATTTATATTGATGTTTATAAGAAATCAAAAGGTTTGTGTTAATTTTAAATGACTTGTACGATAATGCGAGAGTATAGAGATTAGAGCCCTTTTAACCCTATGTGAAGCAATTTAAATAATACAGAAGCAATAAATCAAAAATAAAATTTTTGTAAAAAACCAACCCCGTTGGACATCGGCATTCCCTGGTTCACAGGATCAAGTAAACACAAAATGATTCATGTAATTTTTGTAAGATAAATAATGATGATTGAATATAATTTTCAGTAAACATTCACGAATGTTTCAACATTTAGAATGATTCAGTGCAATAAACGTAAAAAAAAGTCTTACCGCTCCATAAGCATACATGTTGTTGTGTGTCTGACTAGGGTTGACTTTGCTAAGAAGGAATCTAGCTTGAGAACCACCTTGTTCAGTGTCAATGTATCTAGGAGCTGGGAATCTTCCCACTAATATCTCATTAGCATCAGCTACAGGAGCTTCCAATAGTTGACTGAAATTTTCGTATTCTGGACGATCTTGGTATTTCAGTTGACGCCATTGAGCTATTGTCTGGAAATTATTTTAGTGTTTAAAAAATTTCAACAGGATCGTCGTCATTGGAATATTGTTAATCAATTACCTCTCCATGGAATATAAGAATTTGGAAAAAGGTGTCCATTAACAGAATTCTGTCAGGCTGTATAGATGATGTATCCAGTAAAACAGCCTCTGGTGGACCACTAAATCCGTAACTGTACAATACGGGTTGAACCATGATTAACGAATTCGTTAAATCCTCTCGCATCAACATGTTTCTATAAAAAGTTGTTTCATCTGGCGAGTTATTAAAAACCTGAAGGAACTGCGATCTACGCAGATGGTACATAAATTGAGGATAGAGTGAAAAATTGTCTGCTAGTCTGAAACTATTTGGATCGTCCTTTTCATATTGACCGAATTTCTGGCACTGGAAAAAATTAATTGTCAATAAAATAATATAATTTTAAAATTCATAATTTTTTTTTTTTTTTTTTTTTTTTTTTATGAATCAAATCATGCTGCACGTTATGATTATTGGTAATTACATACAAGTCGTATCAGCATTCTATCGACCCAGCGTAGAACATCAGGACCTTCTTCCGTTTCGGCTCTAAATACTGCAAGTCGGGACATTAGAACTGCTGCTGCCTCTTGATCGAATCCAGCAGCAATGTGATGTAAAGAGGATGAAGCATCCGCCCAACTGTAAATAATGAAGATTCATGAAAACTTAGAATTTTATTTCATGATTATGTGTGCAGGATTCAAGTACTAATTTCATGGTGATTTGTACTATGTTTGAAAATATTCATACTTTCTTGCGACAGTTGTAACTCGAATTCTTCGTTGACCACTACTATGTTGATATTGAGTGATAAACTGTATGCAACCGCGACCACCTTGAGGAATGGGAGCCGCTTGCTGATTAACAACTTCAAAGAACAACGCAGTTGTCGTGGAAGGTGTGAGAGAACAAAATTTCCATTGACAAGTGCCACTCAAACCAATTTCTTGTTCTCCAACACTAGGTCCTTTAACATTTAATGACACGCAGGGGCCTATGGCACCTGATACTTTCAATTCACGAGAAGTCTTAACTTCTAAAGTTGCGTTAAAAGCCATTTTCAAATCCTCCTTGGGATCTTTGGCAAATACACGTTGGAATGTTTGCTTGAAAAGCGACGAATTGAAGGAATCTCCCATTATCATGTGACCACCAGTTGAATTGCAGCATTGTCTCATCTCTAACAATCCAGTTTGATCAAGAGCACAAGAATAAATATCTATAATGTGCCCATTGGCAGCTGCCCTAGTTGCCAAGCTGTCGTAGTGTTTTGTTGCTTTTTTCATGTGTTTAGCATTATCTTTCTGAATATCGTGGTGAGATCTAATGGGCTGCCTAAGATCATCGGTGACAACTTGTCCAGGACCTTGAGAACATGGACCTCCCACAAACAGCATTATCCTAGTCATACCAAATGAAAAATAAAGAATTGAAAGAAATTAAAACCGTCAAAAAAAACATATACATACCTAGCTCCGGTATTGGCATAGCTGGCTTCCAGCAAACCTGTGGCGACTGAAAGAGCAACCCCCGTCGATCTAAGCGAGCGCTTTCCAGATCCAACAGGCCATGGATCCCTCTGTAACTCTCCCAACAGATCCGTCAAGCTCATGTCACACTTGTGCACAGGCTGTAGAAATTTGTTGGCTGGTGGCAAAAGTTGTCCAGTTGGTCCTCTCTGATTGGGATTCTGTCCAGGAACCGGTCTCCCTATTCCTAGCATATCTTGCACTTGTTTGGATTGTAGATCTTTCGTACCTCGAAACACGTAACTCTTGCTGCATCCTTCACAGCCCAATTCGTGAACTTGTACCATTTTACCAAATGTTATAAGACCAATCAAAGCATTGGGTGGCAATAGAGATAACGACATTTGCAACGAATCCTTCAATGCCGTCAACTCCTCCTCGTCCAAGCACGTATCAACAACAAGTAAGAATATTGGTGGTAAACTTTGTGCCCTCTAAAAAATAAATACAAATAGTAAGATAATTTTTGGTCAAATGTATCCGATTGCTTTATCTGATAGCTTACCATAATAGTATACTCGATGGTTGAAAACATTGGTATCAATTCAGCTGGTTGATGTTGCTCTGAGATGGCACTGTATTGTGCTGGAAACTAGGAAAAAGAGAGAAGAAAAAAAAACCATAAACAAAAGAGTATATATTATAGGCTCAACGTCTGGCCCGAGAAAAGACTCACCGGATTTCTTTGGAAGCAGAAATTGCAGACCCAGAGCTTTGCTCGATAGTCGACTTGACAGAGGGGATTCAAGATGGCCCGACAAGTGGACCTAGTACAGAGCACTGGGTCATAGTGAATCGGCGGAAGGTCAGGGCGCTCCTTGATCGGTTGATAGAGCGTACCCAGGGGCACGACTAATCTGGTGGCATCGACGCGAGACGACGGCCAGACGTTCCAGGTGAAGCGCACCCCATCCCTGTCCTCGTTTTGTTGAATAAATTCCTCGTAGGTAGTCATTATGCTATTGTAGAAACGACGTATGTAATAAATATCTCCAAGTGAAAACACTGCACATGCATTATTGGGGAGGAAAAAGTACCCTGGGGATTATGAGAGAAGTGAGGAGGTTAAGAACGGGAGCGATCTGGATGCACCGACATACCTGCTGTTGCCTTGTCGTTGTCAGATTCGCTCGGAGGGAGGGCGATTCTGCTACGAGATCGGCTGGACGAAACGAAGCATCCGAACGCGGTAAAGCAGCTTGAAGCACTTTTTTCTAATCACAAGGGAAACATATTTTAGCTACGCCGTCACTTGGTGGTCCATGGCCACGTCACGTCACTCTGCTTATGCCTGCTTATGCTCATGTCGCGGCGAGGGGAGAGGGGGCACCCCCGAGTCGTAAATTATACATGTATATGTTGTGTATATGACGAATTGAATTGACGAAAAAGTCTATTTGATTTTAAATGTGTAACATGCTCACTGATACACATACTTATATCTCTCAGAAATTTTTTAAATAATACTATACAAACATTTACGTTTGAAAATCACAGTTTTCCGATATACCTGTAGCTACTACTTTTTTTTACGAAAAATCGGTTAGCTCTGTTTGGGATTATCCTTGAGCTTTTTTTCGCCAATAAGTGAAAATCATGAAAAATATAAATTTAGCGGTGTTCTTGTATTTTATTTATATTAAAAGTATTACTTTATAAAATTGATAAACTGTATATATTCATGTTAAGTAATAATAGCTAAATTATTTATATTTTTCGTATTAATGATAAAAAAATAATCATCAATCATCATCATCGATCAATATCATTTACGTAAAAGATTCGCGTAATGTATAGATACAGCTGTGGAAGATCATGTACATACGTGTATTAGGCGCTTTGATAATATCTCTCTTTTTACTATTACGATAGCGATTCTTAAAGAAGGAAATAAAATAAAACTGATGTACTTATTAAAGGGAAAAAAAGTTTGTAGTACATAGAGGTGCTTAAGTGGGAAATCGGTGAAAGTTGGTAAAAAGTGATCCCAAATTGACATAAAAACGACTACCTAGTCGGTAAAATAAAGTCTGAAAAATGAAATATTTATAGTGTACCCTATCGTTTGTTCATACGTAGCTCGAAAAAAAGGATCAAGAGTGCGAATTACACGATCCACGAGAGGAGAAGGGCCTCTTTTGAAATGTTTATACACGTGGATAGAGAGTACGACAAGCCCCTCCCAATCGGGATGTTAATAGAATTGTCAAAATTTCGTGTATGTATAGGTATACGTAAATAGCTGATTATAGTCCATGATGAGTCTTTCGTACCAACCGCTGATAAAAGTCGTAGCGATGTTCTTTATCAGTAAGTAGTTACGTGCACGTATCCAGAGTCACTGGCAAGCTGTTTCCCCGAAGATCCAGCGATCGGTGGCTCGTCCGAGGTTCTGCTCCACTCGACCTGATTCCCGGTGTGTCGTGCTCGCAAGCCCTTCGAAAGCTTTCGGGCAGTCCCTTGCTTTTCCTTCCTCGGTGGCATCCGCAACGACCACCATCGCAACAACAATAATCAGATTCGCCTCCTGCTTGACTCTCTGATCTGATCTCTCTCAATAAAGTGTACACGTACATCCACCGACTTGTCAAGAAGCTGCTCCACTACCAATTGAGAAATGGCGCGGGTTCTCGTTGGAGTTAAGCGTGTCATCGACTACGCCGTCAAGGTAAGCTCATGCTCTTGGCTCAAAAAAAAGTAAGTACTCGGACAAAACTTTGTTGGACAGATACGCGTAAAGCCAGACAAATCGGGAGTCGTGACGGATGGCGTCAAGCACTCGATGAACCCGTTCGACGAGATCGCCATCGAGGAGGCGGTGCGCATGAAGGAGAAAAAACTAGCGAGCGAGGTCATAGCCGTGAGCTGTGGCCCGGCCCAGGCGCAGGAGACCATCCGAACGGCCCTTGCCATGGGAGCCGACAGGGGCATCCACGTCGAGATCCCGGGCCCCGAGTACGAGCAACTCCAGCCGCTCCACGTCTCCAAGATCTTGGCCAAGTTGGCCCAGGACGAGAAGGCCGACCTGGTGCTCGTTGGTAAGCAGGCGATAGACGACGACTGCAACCAAACTGCCCAGATGACGGGTGGTCTCTTGGGCTGGCCGACCGCGACGTTCTGCAGCAAGGTAGACAATTACTAAGTGGCTCGATCGTGATGTTGACGATTGGTTCTTTTTATTTTTATTCCCTTGCTTTGCCCGTACAGATAGATCACGGCCAAGGGGAGTTGACGGTGACTCGGGAGATCGATGGCGGCTTGGAGATGATCAAAGTGAAAACCCCGGCCGTGATGAGCGCCGATTTGCGCTTGAACGAGCCCCGATACGCGACTCTGCCCAACATCATGAAAGCCAAGAAGAAGCCCCTGAAGAAAGTTTCTCCCAAGGATTTGGGTGTCGACGTTTCGCCGAGAGTTAAGATTATTTCTGTCGAGGATCCTCCGGTGCGACAGGCCGGCTCGATACTCCCGGATGTCGATACTCTGGTTGCCAAGTTGAAAGAAGCGGGTCACGTTTGAGATTGTTTGTTTGTAGATACTTACTCTGTTGAAAAATCGCGTCCGAGGAATCGAACGTCAATTTTTTTGACGTTTTTTGTTCCTCATACTCGGTATATCTATATTTTTATACACGCGTGTGATTATTTTGTACAATACGTACGAAAATTGCCAAGTTTTTGATAATACTTGTTAAACGTTTTTCAATAAATATATACTCTCTATTGTACGTTTCAAGGTTTTATTTTTCTTTCTTTGGTTAAAGTCAACATTTTGTTCATACAAAGGTACTGCAGATTTACAGTATACCTCAATTTCAACACTCGGTTTTTTACGGGCATTCGCAAGTAATAACCATTTTTTTTTTTTTTTTTTTTTTTTTTTATCATAAAAAGCATACTTGTAACATCTTTAAAAATTTACATGTATAATATGTATATAAAAAATATTTCATACTCTATGTACAAGTAACAGGCTATTTCGATAGATTAAAGAGATACATGCGCGTCTCTATGTATTATATGTTAGTAGGTTCGTAGTAAACCTATTTTTTTTTATATTGAACAATTCAGTAGGACATTCCTTACGTATAACCGATATGGTACTAGACAGGCACTGTTTGAAAGATTAAATTACAATGAGAGAAGTAGGGAGGGAAAAAGAATGCATCAAGTCAAGATTTTCCAGTCGAATCTCTTGTTGCTGCTGTGCGTGATCGGTGGAAAAGGCGGGGGAAGCAGGACCCAGCCATTGGGCCCTTCCTTAACCATGAGACACGCTAAATATGGCACTTGCTGCACTAAACGCGTGACTTCGGGTATCTGCGGTACCTGGCCACCGATCAATTGCCTCGTGCAAGCAGCCAGAGAAATCGCGTGGGCCACTATCAGGATGTTGCCTTTGGTATTCTCAATGATACTCTTTATAAGGGCGTAACTCCTTGCGTAATACTGAGCGGCGCTCTCTCGCAAGGGAAGCTCGTCAGCTTTGACGATTGGCTTGTAACTGCTGTCCACGTTGAACCCAGCCTTGGACAACTCCTCGGAAGTCATCCACGTCGGCAGGCCATTCTGGTACCAAGCCACCCACTCCATCAACCCAGGCTCGACTTTGATGGACAAGTCAGACTCAAAGCCTTTCAGTATTTGAGACAGGGTCTGTATGCACCTCAACGACGGCGACGCGAAAGCCACGTCTATGCGCACATTGGACTCCTTCATTGCTTCCCCGATCAGACTGGCTTGTAATTCACCCAGTGCCGTCAGTGGACAGTCGTCCTGAAAGTCTTTAATGTTCCTCGGTGGAATTTTGATCGGCATGTTTAGGTCTCGGCGAACGTAGCAGCCATCAGCTTCGAAGCAATACGGGATCCACGTGCCAAAGGTGAAATCCACTCTTTCCCCGTGACGGCAGATTAAAATTTCACGAGATCCCGTCGCTGCTGCGACTTCTCCTTCCAGCTGTCAAATTAAAAGAAAAAGGAAAAAAAAGGCATGAGCTATCTTTGGTCAATTGGCGTGGCATATCGAAAACATATGTAAATAATTACTGGCTCACTGTCTTCGGCTACTCCGTCTGGCGCGTCGATGGAATCGTCAAAAAGTATCACAGGCGGTTTCCTTGCTTTAGGAATAATATTGTCTCTACATTCTACTTTATTGTCTAATATTTGTACCGTCGAGTGCAGCGTCCAAGCGTCCGATTCTGCGGTGCGTTTGGTGTGGTTCAAAGGAAAGTAACCGGTCAACCCGGTCAGCCAGGAAACCCCCTCGACCCAGCCGTCGATTGTACTGGCGCAGGCCTCCTCGGGCACGTAAATGTAATCCCCGGGTCTTAATTCCAGCTCGTCGTGATTCCGGGGAACGTGGGCGTGCATGACCTTGTGTACATGCAAATCGCACGATCTTGGATCCTTCGAGTACAACCTGAGCTCCCAGCCGACGACTCCGGTCGTCTTTAATTTCTCAACCATCGTGCTGAGAGGCTCGAACAACGAGTCGGAGAATTGATAGGCCAGCGTCAGGTGCAGCGACTTTGTGTTCGGCTCGGCTGTGATTCCTACGTCCAGTAGTTTGCCGACGTACTGCGCCGCCAAGGATTTGAGCCACTTGGCTTGTTCATCCTTCACGAACAAGCCCATGAAATTTGGGGACACGTAGGTTTCCAACTCGATGGCATCAGGACAGTCATCCTTGGCAGTCAGGGTTTCCAAAATGTCAGCTGCTTGCTTTGACAGTTCATCCGTGACCTGTGATGTGAGTATGGGTACTTAGATGACAGCAACCGAATGTGATTGTAAAAATATACACCAACAGGTGTAAATAATGTATAGGTACCTTGAACGGTGGCACAAGCGTTATGTGGGGCATGAAATTGTGGGCCCCGTTCCACTCCAGCTCTCTGCTCTTGAACCAGAATTTTTGTAGCTGCTCGTGCAGTTGTCCGGTCGGGCACAAGTAAAGAACATACTCCCTGGGTTCTTTTTCGTCGAGAGTTGGGTCTGTTACGTGCGCCAAGAGCCAGTCTGAGGCTAATTGAAGACTCCGATGGCCCGTCGCGGCCAGTGCTTTTGTTCTGCGAGGAAGAGACAACATTTATCATGCACCAACTGTGATACCTACAGGTTTTTTGGATAAGACAAACTTACGCTCTGTGCTCGGGAAAGCCCAATTGCAAGAGAATTTGCAGTGGCGTCAAATGTTCCTTAGCAATATCCGTTGGGGTGAAATTCGAAAATTTGCGTGGAGGTAAGGTTGCCATAACGAAACATTACTACAATGAGCTATATATGCTGACGTTTTGGGTTTAAAACACAAATTTCGCGTGTACAAGCACGGAATTTTTTTTTTTTTTTTTTTTTTTTTTTACCAACCAGTGCAATTTGATCACTTTTTTACACCTTTTTTTTTTACCAGATTAATCGTACGCTATTGCGACACACACGTTTTTAACTTTGAGCATCTGCATCGCATACGCCATAAACCTAACTGTATATGGGAAATATACATGCGTATGGTACATGGTATCTACATGAATAAATCTACGAAAGACCGTTGGTTGCTGTGTCATTTGAAAAAAAAATTTATTAGTTTTGTGTTGTTTTTTTACCCGTCTTTTGTGTTATTTTGCTCGAAATATCGTGAAAAAACTCTTTAAAAACCGATGAGATGATATACTCTTTTTTAACACTTTCACGATGTTGATGAAATTGAGACTATTTTCTGCTGTGGATTTATCTAAAAGTAAATGGTAAAAAATAAAACACTAACATAAAGAGATAACGTTTTACATGACATAAAGTAAAAATTTGTAAAAATTGAAAGCACAGAAAATATGTATGTACGCTATAAAAACTTACATATACGAGACTCTCAGAGCTGGTAAACAGTTGATAAAGAATGTTGAAGCACATGCACTTATGATACAGACGGATTATTAATTAAATTTGTTCTTACTCGTTATGTAAGTTCGTAATTCTATAAAGAAGCTTAAAAATTTAAACGTATTAAGGGAATAATTAAGAGATCCTTAAAATCTTAATTACTCGTGGCTAACAACGAGACGATTTTTTCATTTGACGGGTTCGGGAAATCAACGGGCAATGAAACACCGAAATTTTTTATTTAAAAACTTTTGATCATTTGCTAAAATTTATGATGCAGTAAATTTTGCAACTGAATAAACTTGGTAAAAAGAAAAAAAAAAAAAAAAAAAATCGTTTTGAAAAAATTACGAGACAAAATCACGAAATAACAGTATGAAAGCTACCAATACCAATTGTATAGTTTTCCGTAGAATTTCTCATGTGTAGACAGATGCACAAGTTCAGAAACACAGTGGTATGCGGCAGCAGCACCATCGCCCTCGTATATACCTACCCAACCCAAACGTAAACAAAGTTTGTGTTTTGTGCATCAGCTCTGCAAGGTAAACAAAGCGGGGTCACCAAGGTCGTGGATTGGTGCCGAGACTCGATTTTTTTTACATGCGGAACTACACAGTTGTTCTACACCATAGGTATGCATCATATTCCAGTTTCCGACACGCGGTTGCTTGTACTGCAAGTGCCAAATGCAGCAATACAACAGCATATAACCGTTACTCACACATGTATGTACGTAAATTTTTAATTATTTTTAATAATCCCTGCTGTTGAAGTCATATGCACCGTTCAGTCTAACTTCAAAGGTGTTTGTGTGATAACAGCACGTATTTTTATGATGATGAATTAAGTTTTTCTCCCAAGAATCCCTTTTTTTTCAAATGTTGGTGTTAGGTTTTAAAAAATCGATGATTTAAATGAGCTTTTCTAGTGAAATTTAAATCACACAGTCAGAAACTAGTCTCACGTGATATTACTTAATTATACCGTTCAGGTGTAGGTATATAATGACGATCGTATTACTTTTTTATTTAGTTTTCATCTCATAGTCAAATTTGCTACTTTTATCAAGTCAGTCAATGTATCCATTTACGCACACATGCATGGGACGAATGTATACCTTTTAAATTATATACTTGTGATAAATTTTTGCCGATTTATTCTGACTGTTGGTACTTTAGGACGTAAAAACCCGCGACATGAATGACCAAATACCGATGCACAGTGCCTTGGAACCACTCAAATGGCTAGTGGGAACGTGGCGCACGGAGAAACCTGCATCCGGGCACTTCCCGACGATCGAACCGTTCGAGTATTGCGAAGAAATCAATTTTTCATCGATCGGCCAACCGATGCTCAATTATACCGCTCAGAGCTGGCACCCCGTCAAGAAATGCCCTATGCACCGAGAAGTCGGTTTCCTCAAAATTACTCCAAAGACGAACGACGTGTCGCTCCTTTTGACTCACAATTTTGGATTGTGCACCGTCGAGGAGGGATGCGTTACCGATCACGAAATAGTACTCAAAAGTACCAGTATTTCAAGGAAAACCGGCCCGTACAAAGCACCAGCTGTTTTAGAGGTGATTGTCATTTTTTGCCAGTTTACTACATACTCGTTTATTCCATTTATAGATTTGTATCAACACATATTTTTTTTTTTTTTTGAATGTAGATTAAACGTGAATTCAAATTGGTGGGAGATGCGCTTCATCACACTCTTCACATGGCTACGGAGAAAACGACAGAGCTAACTCCCCATTTGGAAGCAGTTTACAAGAAGCAGTAAAATTAACTCTCCGAAGGAAATTTTTTCGTTAATTCATGTTACGATAAAGATAAAAGTCACACAAGTGTATATATCTACCCTGTATGCATAAGACTTTGATAGATTTTTTTAATTAAACCTTGCAGTATACGTACAATAAAGCATTATTAAATTTTTAAAAGCATGTTAATTGCGACCTTTATCCCTTCAGTGGTCAATATGGCGCTTATACGAGTAATAAAGCAAAAAAAAACATTTCATCGACTCCGACTTTTCATGGTTGGTAGTGAAATTAGTTTTATTTGCTTCCGCAAACTTACTCACAGAATCAACTAAAAAAAATCATCAAGCAATGCTGTATATACACCGAATGTGAACCCAATCGCACGTAAACCAATTTATGGTACGAAAATACATATATGTACGTCACTCGAACGACACTCTTATATTTTATTATGACAGTTTGTTCAATAATAGTATGAAACGGTCCTCTTTGTTAAGGGTAATTCGTGGACGAAAGTGGATCGTGAGATAACGGCGGACAGGGGAGCTGAGGAGACACACAACTAAAAGGAAACGCACTCGAATAAAAATCTTATTGAATTCTCGGTGTTTATTCAATTTTCTTAGTTAACAAAAGCAAAAAAAAAAAAAAGATTCTTAATGTAAATCAAATAAAATCATAAAACATTGAAATAACTGAAATCGATTGTCTTACATGGGAGCATTTTTTATGGTTAAAAAAAAAATAAAAGATAAGAAATTTTCTATATAATTCTTCTGACTTCTCGAAATCAAACTTAATCATAGAATGCGATTCTTTACAAATTTAATAGAAATCAAAATAAAAAATATTGACGAGATTCCATCAACTCACCCGAGAACATGTACAGAAAATTTACATTATCACAGAACACTCGTTTTCGTAGAATTCCCCCTGTATCTCGCCGTCACAAATATTTCACCTTGTACATCGTGTTTGTTTATCTTAAGTCTAGGTGTGAAAGTAATAATTCAAAATATGACTCTTTAACAGGAAAGCTTCAAACTTTCAACAACAATATTCAGACTCATACGTATGAGATCGCTACATGTGAAAATCAAATTATCACGGGGAAAGTTAAAACGTACCACGGTTGAATGTCTCCAAGTATTTATGAATGCAAAAATCAATATTTAAAAGTAACCAAAAGGGAGGTCTAGAATTCGAGTACACACGCAGTCAGTACTACTGTGTGGATCGTTACACGAGAGCGTCCCCTATTCAACCAACAACTTACAAAACTGAATAAAAACCTTTAATGATGACAGAAAAAGCGGTCGGAAGGTCACCTCTCGGTTGATATATCACCCGGGGATTTCTACCAACCAACTAAATGATCCCAAGAAGTGAGATCAACGCTTGTCACCTAGTTCAAAAAATAAATCACTTCAATTTTCCGCAAACACAATAAACCCCTTGTTAAACGAAAGTGATGACTTCCAAGGGGAAGGAAACGCCGGAGAAAAACTCCTCCAAACGAAATCACGCACACCAGGAGATTCAGCACACACACAAAAAAAAGTCTCCTTCGTATCCGCTCACCGACCTAAGGCCACCACTTGGTTGATAAATTAAGCAACCAGGGATTTCCACCCTTTTGGTCTGAACTTATCAACTTTCGTTGATAAGAAGATGATAACAGAACTCGAAGGGAACTCTTACTCTTTTTCTCTTACTGTGCAGCAATCCGTAATGATGTGAATGCAGCCAAACGATTCCCAGCGAAAATCAAACGCCCGAGTGCTTCCGCAGGCCCCTTGGATTGCTACTCATGTCGTGCCCTCGGAGGCGAGCCAAAAAAAACTGCTCTCACGAGCTCTCCGTTACGAGCTCCTCTACAGCTAAACCCTACTCCCGGACCTCGTCAACCGCCGCCGTCCCGGTGCGCGTCCCTTACAAATTCGGTTCTCGCGCAGTCCCCATTCTTATTTTGCCCCCCAACGCTCTAGTGCACACACACACTCAAGGTACTCATGAATGTGTACTCTCATCTGCCCCCCCAAAATTTTTACAAAAAGAATAAATGGAAAAATTTTCTAAATCAATACAGGCTTAACCGACCAATGAATAACAATAATAACGCCAATCAATATTATCGAGCTCATCAACATGAACCGCTTGCCCATCAGAGAAATGAACGTAATCATCCCCACTCGAGCTGAACCTTCCGGTAATCTCGCTATGTGACGACTCATCGCTCGACCAAAAGTTCGTTATAGAGACGCCTGAACCCACACTTGATCTTGTGGACTTTGGCCTTGGCGTAAACATTTGATGCGAAGCGCTTAATCGAGACTCAAGCGTCTCTATCCTACACTCCTGGGCTTGGCCTTCGTCACAGCGGCCCATGAGGTTGCTTGGTGGTTGTTTCAAAGAAACCCCATGGATAGTGAGTCCGGAAATTGATTTTTCGCTAGATGGCGATGAACGACTGTTAGACCCTTGGCGGTGATGCGTTCTTCGTTGTTTCAGACCACACCGTTTCTCTCGCCGCAGGGCACGTCGTTCGGCTCGAATCATTTCTTCTGCGATGGTTCGAATTCTTTCGAGGATTCGAAGAGTGCAAGTTTGACGGCTCTTTGGTTCCTGATTCATTGGGACCTGAACAGAAGAAATCAATCTCTTGAATATTTGATTATAATGGTATTACATCGAACGCAGGAAATAAAAACAAAAAAAAATGTAGACGGATAAAGTGGGGAGTATACTACGAGGAGATAAATGAATCGGTCTTCCACTACGGAGATTCCTCATAATTCGAACTCGCCCAAATTCTTCAACCCGCTGATCCAGAGACATGCGTCGTAGTCGTTCTTTGCGACATCTTTCCTGCTCTTTAGTCCGGCGTGCATGATACGCATCTCGAAGCGCTGATCGGTCCGTTTGTGTCCCAACTTCATTACAATCTGGTCGATCAGTCCTCATGCGAGATGGCCCATGATATAGTTCGTATAGTCGGCGTTCTCGTTCTTCACACTGTGCTTCACGTCGAGCTGCCTTATACGTAGACCACCTGACTTTCTTAGCGTGACGCCTTGCCTCTTGTTTGAGAAGGCGTTCGACCGTTCGACTAGCATGCTCCATTCTTCGCTGGATTTGGCTGAATAAAGTCTTCATCCCTTATTTAAGACTGTAGGAAAAATGAAGACGAGAATAAAGAAAAACGAAGATCGAATTATGAGGATGACATTTAGACAGCACGACAAAAAATACGAAGTAATGATGAAACCGAACAAAAATTCATAAATCGAATTTTTTTTCATCGATCTCATCCCAGGGCTCATCAAACTTGATCAACAGGACATCATCGTCTTGTTCTGGCCCGCCTCCACTGGATTGTTGAGTAGGCTGGTCAATAGTAAGCTGCGCTTGGAGTGCGAGGAGCCTCTCCTGGATACGCGTGATCTGCATTTGCATGCGTTTAAGTTTTTTGTAGAGTCTCCGGCGCTTCCTTTGGTTGCCCCCCATTTTTTGTGATGAACGGTCGTAACTCAGTTCCGTGGTAAATACCTCTTATCTTTAGAGTACCCGGATCTGTAAGTTCATAAGTGGCATTGTTTATAATCCTCGTGATAACAAACGGACCTTCATACGGAGATAAAAATTTAGCTGTTATTCCTGTATCCGCTACGGAAAAATTACAAGCTTTGGCAAGGACAAGACTATTCAGATTATAAGCTTGAAGACTGCGACTTTGATTAAATTTATCTGCACGTGCCAAACCTTTTTTTCGAATCTTTTCTTTGGTAAATATAAGTTTTTGATCGTAAGGGATGTCGACGCTCTCCTGTTGATTTAAATATTTCGCCCAAAAGCGAGTCGGTTTCTTCTTCAAATGAATTTCACCTGGAGTGCATTCTATAGTCTCGTGGTACGTTTCATTCATAATATCCTGAATTATGGGAACATATTTCGCCCACCCACTGTGCTTACCGATAACGAGAGTTTTGAAAAAACGACCGACCTCTTTTATAACCCGCTCCGCAGTGTTGCTTTGGGGGTGCCGAATGGAAGAAAAAACCGGTTTAATACCAAGTTCTATAAGTCCCATTTCCCATTTTTTTGATGTGAATTGCGTTCCTTGATCACTCTGAACGCGTTTAGGCTTGCCATAATTTGGGACGTAATGATTTTTAAGTCGGCTTAACGTGATGGCTGTCGTAGCTCGCGTGATCGGGTACAACACGACAAATTTAGAAAAAACGTCGACAGTAGCTAATATATAACGAACGCCTCCCCTACCCGCTGGCAGCGGTCCATAAAAATCGATTGAAAGGAGATCATTAGGTCCATCGGGGATAATCGGACGTGTTTCGAAATTGCATGGTCCCGTATAAACCTTAACCTTTTGACAACTTTCGCATGATCGAATAATTCTTGCTACGTGACGCCTGATGTTCCGAGACACAAAGCTTTCTTGAATCATCTGATAGCATTTTCTAACCCCAATATGCCCGTAAATTTCATGAATTTCATGAATTAGATTTTTCAAGAAATTAGTTGGGATTACCACCTTATTTTTAGACTGAACGAATTTGTATAAGACACAATCTTTCATTGAATAAGACATTATCGTGTCTCCTACGGCGATCCTATCTTTAATAGTTTTTATCCTTGCATCACTGTCTTGAATTGCACCCAGATTCTCGAAATCCTTCAACAGATGCTGATTCGGATTTCTACTCAAAAGTGTGAAGATGGATAATTCTTTATTTACTTTTCCGTCGGGTAAACAAAAATAGCGGCTCAGAGCATCCGCGGCCTTATTATCTGACCCGCTTATATGCATGATTTCAATGTCATAAATTTGGATTGCCAACATCCACCGTTCAAGGCGACCACTTAAAGTTTGACACGAAAAAAGATAAGACAAAGCGCGATGATCACTTTTTACAATGACCTTTGTACCCAATAGAAACGATCGAAATTTTTGCAAGGCCCATACAATGGCGAGTAGTTCTAATTCTGTCGTGAAATAATTGGCTTCTCCCCCTTTTAACGTACGGCTTGCCATATAAACCACACGTTCACACCCAAAATCATCTTCTTGACAGAGAAGGGCACCCAGTCCAATACCGCTAGCATCCGTATACAAAACAAAAGGCCGATTAGGTTTTGGGTGAGCCAACATCATCTGATCAATAAACAATTCCTTAACTTTTGTGAACGCCTGGTTTTGTTCCTCCCCCCAACACCATTTGATACCCGTTCGGAGGAGAGAAAGCAAAGGCCGGATGGTTTCCGTGAGTTTAACAGAGTATTTCGAACAAAAATTGATCAAACCCAGAAAGCCCTGCAGCTGTTTTATATTAGCAGGTCGTGGAAATTCACGGATGGCACGGACCTTGTCTGGATCAATCCGCAGCCCGTCTTTTGTCAAAATGTGCCCAAGAAAACGAATCTCCTTGCGACAAAAAATAATTTTTCGGAAGTTGACCGTGACTCCTTCTTCATATAAAAGTTGAAAAAGTTTTTCTAAATGCTTAAGATGTTCGGTAAAAGTGTCCGATAAACAAATCCAATCGTCAACGAAATCATGGACAAATCCCCGGACTTGATCAAGTATAGTTTCGGCTGCACGCGCCAATGCCGCTCCGCTCACCTTCAATCCAAAAGGAACTCGACAATGTTGATAGGTACGACCGTGATGTAAGAAACCGGTGTATTTACGCGATTCGCGTTCGAGAGGTACCTGCCAAAAACTCGCGGTTAAATCAATACTTGACATAACTCCAATATCTCCGCAACACCGAAACAGATCATCAACGTCCAGTGCACCTTCATGATCACTTTCGAGCCTTTTGTTTAATTCACGTGCGTCCAAGCAAAGCCTTACACTTCCATTACCCTTAATGACCGGTCTTAACGGATTTATATATGGAGTATTAGATTTTTCAATGATGTTCAACGCGAGCATCCGTTCGATTTCAGCGTCAACTTGGTCACGTAAATTCATGGGAACTGGGTAATTTTTGTGAAAATAAGACTCATTGTCTTTTAAAATTAATTTATGTTCGTATTGTCTGAAACATCCAGGTGTCTCGCGGAAGATCGGCCTGAATCGACAGATTAACGAGCGCAATAGACTTTTCTCCTCGGTAGAAACTTCCTGGAGACCATTAACTTTTTCGTCAATTTCTCGATCCGATAAATCTGATGCCTCAACCCCAACGCGACACACCTTCTCTGGTTCCGAATTCGTAAATTGAATTTTATCGGCTCCCTCAATCTCACTGTTGGTGTCATTATTTTCGGATTCGATATTTATAACCCTCTCACCCGTAGAAAGATGAATCGTTCCCTTCCCGATATCGATCATTAGTCCCATGATTTTTTGGCTGTCTATCCCGAAAATACAGTCGCGCATCAAACGGGGAATAATGAAAAAATCGAAAAAGAATTCGGACTCGTTGATCTGAGTGAGGCAACGTAATTGTTTTTTTATACGCGCTGATTGCTCTCCGACGAAGCCCGTAGCTCGCATCCCAACGGTCGGAAATGATAAGCATCCCTCGAAACCCTCCTTATTCTTCTCGAAAAACTCTTCCGATATGCAAGTCACCCTGCTCCCCGTGTCGACCAATGCTCGTACCGGAATGCCGTTAATCATAGCCTGAATTTCTGGACAACAAGCAAAGTTACGCTTTTTATAGCGGCTATGATTCGTGAAATGGCTTTCGTTAAGCAATTCCTCCGCAGGGGACACGTTAAAAGAACTAACGGAATAACAAGTTGTTGATGGATAAACTTTACTAAAATCCCCGCAATTTTCCTCACACTGCGTTGCGAATGTCGGGGCAATATCATTCACAACCTCCTCTAGTTTTCCTGAACGTCAACATCAACCTCGTTAACTTGAGTCCTAGCCCTCCAATTTTCACGGGCACCCCCTGTATTACTGTGTGGAGGAGGGTGAGAATGATCGTTCCCGGATAAATTGGAAAAACTGGAGTGATTGTTCGAACGTAAAAATTGACCACCCGAATTATTGAAGCTACTATTATTATTACGATGGGAGTCTGACCGATTACTTTGTCTATTTACAACGTTAGGTACATTTCTATTCGGCGTGGAAGTATCACGCGCCTGAAAACGAATTCGCGAAAGAGATTCATTCTCGTAAGGAGAATTTAACCCTCCCATCATGTCAAGTGAATCCAATATTTTTGTTAATTCACTAATTGTGTTAACTTCACGCATTATGATCAACTGCTGGACTTGAGCATCGAAGTGGTACGCAAATCGGCCTACAGCTTCCCGCTCAGTTGGTCCATGAGTTAATTGGCTGACTTTATTATACAAATACATGACGTACTCACTCCGTGACATGTTTCCCTCTGCTTGGTAATAGCCAAATTCAAGTTCTCTACGTATTTTATTCTGCATTTCTGCACTCCAATATTTTTCATTAAAACAGTTGATAAAATGTAGAAAATCCCGAATCGTTCCCGAAATATACAGCCACCAATCGTGGGCTGGCCCTTTCAAGGCCTGTCCCAAAACATATCTAAGCTCGTTGGGGTGAACACGCATGCCCTCAACGTAATCGGTGAGATCTCGTACAAACCGGGTTGGATGATCAAAGGGTGCCCCCCCAAACGTAGGTAATTCTAATTTTAAAGTTGGGATGGCTCTCTCTTCAGCGGCAGAAGCTCGAATTGTCCTACGTTGAAATTCCCCTTCGTTAAGTTGTCGCACGTTTTGAGATTCTCTCTCGAGAGCTTCAAGACGAGTTTCCTGTTCGCGACGACCACGTCGAAGTTCCTCCCTCGTTTGTTCTAATGCTTCCCGCTGTATTTTTACCGTCCGGTCAAGGTTAAAATTTACACTTGCTAATTGGCGACACATCTCCTCTAATTCGTGAATGCGACCTTGTGTATTTACCGGTGCGTCATCAAGAGGCTGAAAGTTTTTTTCAAGCAAATTTTGAGTTGGGGGTGCATTAATGGCACGCGGAAAAATTGTATTCGTACTAGATTCCTCCCTTAAGAAAGTGCGACCCGTATTATTATGCAAAAATTGTTCGGTGTTACTAACGTCGGGTTCAATCGTGCCCCCATTAGCTTCGTTTATATTTTCCTCCGATGAACGAAGAATGCGCGTCGACGGTGGAACATTTTTGTTAGTATTTTTCTTCGCATTGTTTTTACGCCGTGCCCCCCCAGCTTCGATAGGCAAATTAAAATTGTCCATTGGTGAAATATTGGTGTTAAGATCGCCATTCCCGGCGGGTGGTGATCGTAAAGTCATACTAGAAAAATAACGGTAGATTTAATAATGACTAATCGCGTATCTGTCTGCGGGAACTTCCAAAACTCCTCTGTCCCACCAGGGGTACCAGATGAAACGGTCCTCTTTGTTAAGGGTAATTCGTGGACGAAAGTGGATCGTGAGATAACGGCGGACAGGGGAGCTGAGGAGACACACAACTAAAAGGAAACGCACTCGAATAAAAATCTTATTGAATTCTCGGTGTTTATTCAATTTTCTTAGTTAACAAAAGCAAAAAAAAAAAAAAGATTCTTAATGTAAATCAAATAAAATCATAAAACATTGAAATAACTGAAATCGATTGTCTTACATGGGAGCATTTTTTATGGTTAAAAAAAAAATAAAAGATAAGAAATTTTCTATATAATTCTTCTGACTTCTCGAAATCAAACTTAATCATAGAATGCGATTCTTTACAAATTTAATAGAAATCAAAATAAAAAATATTGACGAGATTCCATCAACTCACCCGAGAACATGTACAGAAAATTTACATTATCACAGAACACTCGTTTTCGTAGAATTCCCCCTGTATCTCGCCGTCACAAATATTTCACCTTGTACATCGTGTTTGTTTATCTTAAGTCTAGGTGTGAAAGTAATAATTCAAAATATGACTCTTTAACAGGAAAGCTTCAAACTTTCAACAACAATATTCAGACTCATACGTATGAGATCGCTACATGTGAAAATCAAATTATCACGGGGAAAGTTAAAACGTACCACGGTTGAATGTCTCCAAGTATTTATGAATGCAAAAATCAATATTTAAAAGTAACCAAAAGGGAGGTCTAGAATTCGAGTACACACGCAGTCAGTACTACTGTGTGGATCGTTACACGAGAGCGTCCCCTATTCAACCAACAACTTACAAAACTGAATAAAAACCTTTAATGATGACAGAAAAAGCGGTCGGAAGGTCACCTCTCGGTTGATATATCACCCGGGGATTTCTACCAACCAACTAAATGATCCCAAGAAGTGAGATCAACGCTTGTCACCTAGTTCAAAAAATAAATCACTTCAATTTTCCGCAAACACAATAAACCCCTTGTTAAACGAAAGTGATGACTTCCAAGGGGAAGGAAACGCCGGAGAAAAACTCCTCCAAACGAAATCACGCACACCAGGAGATTCAGCACACACACAAAAAAAAGTCTCCTTCGTATCCGCTCACCGACCTAAGGCCACCACTTGGTTGATAAATTAAGCAACCAGGGATTTCCACCCTTTTGGTCTGAACTTATCAACTTTCGTTGATAAGAAGATGATAACAGAACTCGAAGGGAACTCTTACTCTTTTTCTCTTACTGTGCAGCAATCCGTAATGATGTGAATGCAGCCAAACGATTCCCAGCGAAAATCAAACGCCCGAGTGCTTCCGCAGGCCCCTTGGATTGCTACTCATGTCGTGCCCTCGGAGGCGAGCCAAAAAAAACTGCTCTCACGAGCTCTCCGTTACGAGCTCCTCTACAGCTAAACCCTACTCCCGGACCTCGTCAACCGCCGCCGTCCCGGTGCGCGTCCCTTACAAATTCGGTTCTCGCGCAGTCCCCATTCTTATTTTGCCCCCCAACGCTCTAGTGCACACACACACTCAAGGTACTCATGAATGTGTACTCTCAAGTAATAGATGATGCGGTACAGAAACACTCACTTTTCTGGTAAAAATGTAAAAGGCACTCCTCTCGGAGAGGCGAGTCGTGCATAAAATAAGGACGAAAATAACGCGAAGGTTCGATACTTTCACTATTTAATTTAGCCCTTACACGTACGTACTTCAACTAGATAGATATATATACATTTGTCGTTGGATAAGTACAGTTGAACAACCATCCAAAGAACGAGGAGGTCTCGTGGAGGTAATATGTCTCGCAAGGAAATGTTTCATTTGTTTCCTTACGTAACGCGTGCAACATAAACCTGGAGGTGTCCTCGATCAGTTGTGAATTCCAGTAAAAACTACACGGGGTGGCCAAACGAGAGAGAGAGAGAGAGAGAGAGAGTAGGTATTTATCGAATAGGGTGGCAGGTGCGCGACAGAAGGGCTCGTAAGCGGCTTGTTGTCGCGCCAGTCGCTAGGAGATGAACCACCAGGGTAGGGATGGGAAAAACGTTGGCTGGGTATAACGAGCGTCCAAGTCGTTACGACGATGTCGCATGCGACGGCAGTCGCCTCCGATGTTCTCCGTCCCTCGATCTCGCCTCTCGCGCTTTCCCCCCCCCCCCCCCCCGAAAATCAGCGCGAGTCTGTCAACGTCTCTTCTCTCGGCTCCTCGCTATTATGCTCGGCCACGACGCCAGATCTGGCGAGCTCGATAAACACCGGACTGCGTAGGATCGCCGCGGATTGACGCGCATTATGCAAACCTTCGACGATGCTCGGCAAAATTTATACTACAAAACAATGCTGGACCTGCAGGAAAAGTTACGAAAAAGGTGGGCCGTTTTTTTTCTTCCTTTTCTTCTTTCCTTGGCTTTAATTGTTAATTTGAAAAAAAAAAAACAACCATTGCAGCGAGGAGGAAAGAATTAGACTGGAGGAGAGGTTCAACTTTTTAGTCCAGGACTCCCGTGTCAGGTACGCGCAACAAATTCACTTTTCCTTTTTGGCATGCATTTATACCCAATAGAATCCAGAAAAGGGGGGGAAAGGGGATGTATATATCCATATGGATTTTTATTTCGTTTGCACGTAAAATGTATATATATGTATACATATTCGCAACTCATCGGGGTGGATTTCGCGCTCCATCGATCGCGCGGTCGGACACGAAAGTAAAAGCAAGATTTTCGTGACTCCAAATGACAAATTAACAAGAGTCTCGTATACCTATATGCGATATGAAATAATACCTTGGTGCTTTTAGATTTCAAGGTCAAAGAGTATATTACAATAATCATAGTGATAATGTACAACTGCGAGACTTTTTTTTTCAAATTGTAAAACATCATACACATATAATATGCATGCTTTCAGGCATCAGAGCTGCATCAACAGATTGCGAATCTGCTACGTGGAGTTCCTCGAGGAGCAAAAAGTCAGGGACGAGCGGAACCACAAACTGCTCGGGAGCCTCGAGAAGGTCGACAGCAGTTTGGCCGTGATGAGCGCCAAAACCGAGCGCCTCAACGTACTGCGAGTGGGTTCAATGGTTCAGCACACACCGTGATACATGCATTCATAAGTACATACGACGTAACGCAACGGCTCTCGCGGTTTCAGAAGCACTACGAGGCCTACCTGATGCGCGTCTACGGGAGGGAGGGTGCCGGACCGAGGACCAGCAGGCCCTTCAAGATCGAGAGCCACGGGAGAAGATCGGCCTACGATTTACCCTTTGCGCTGCTACCGAGCAAGAGCACCGAAGAGCAGGATGATGCCGTCGTGCAAAGCTTTTACCGGCTCCCCAGTTCCCCGCCAGCCTCGCAGCCCCGAGCACTGGTACCCAGCACTCGCGGTACTTGGAAGGAGCCCTCCTACCCCCCGCCGAAACCATACGGCGCTCCGGCTTGGGAGAACCCGTCCCTCCCCGATGACAGCGAGAGCGAGCAACCACGGAAGCAGGAGGAGAAGACCACCGACGAGGCTGGGAACTCACAACCCACGAGCGAGCTGCCCGACCTGGACAGCTACATCGGCGCGATCAGGCGACTGCACGCGGACAACGAGGGCTACGTGGATCGGGAGCCGAGAGCAACCAACAGCGGCAGGAGCGACGCCGATCTTTTGAACGAGCTGATGAACCCTGCCCCGGTTGATGCCACAGGGAAGGGCTACGATGACTACGACGAGCAGGAGCGGCTCGGGGTGGACGGGATCGAGGACGACTACGACGAGTCGGTGGACATCGACTCGTGGATGCCCGACGACCGAGACGACCGGGAGGAGCAACAGGCCCAGGAAACGCAGTTGCGCGACAGTATCCGCAACAGGCTAAGAACGAAGCTCGAGTCCATAGAGGAGGTCGAGCCGACCGAGGACGAGCAACAGAGCGACCACGAGCCCGCTTCGAGCCATTACGAGGAGCCCCATCGGGCCGACGCTCAGCAACGGGACGCCAATCAACCACACCAACGAGTAGGCGATCACGACGAAAATACAGATGAACCGAACGAGGAGCAACGGAAGCCGGACGAGTCCGATCGAGTGGATCGACACGCCAGTGACCAGATTGAGGAACATTTGGAAGCACCAGAACAGCAGCAACAACCAGAGACCGAGGAGGACGTGGTCCAGCGGCATAGTGGGACCGAGTCCGATCAAGGACAACAGTACGAAAACTTGGAGCAAGAGGTACAGAAAGCCGAGGACGATTCGGTCGAGCAGAACCACGAAGTTGATCGAGCGCCAGTTGAAGAGCACCGTGACGATTCGGACCAGCAGCAGTCGGTGGATGACTCGGTGGAGCAGCGCGCGGCCACGGATGAACAGTACCTCGAAGAGGAGTCGGCTACCACCTCGAGCGGGGATCAAGCGCCGAGCGAAAGTTTGGGGGATGGACACCAACGTGGGGGGGAACAACGGTCGCGGGAAGGGGAGGACAATCAACGGCAGGCCGCCTCGAGCGACAATTACGAGAGCGAGGCGTCGGACCGGCAGCAACAAGAAGAGGAGGGTGAGGGACAAAAGCAAGAGCAAGAGAAGCAACGGGAGAAACAAGCGGCAAAGCCACAGCAACAAAAGCCACAACAAAAGTTGGCAGTTGGTCGGTCGGAGAGTGGTGGGTCGAAAGCGAGCCCGCGGCTGAAGGCTCGACAGGTGGTCGGGAGCGCGGTCGCCCAGCTGAAGAAGAAGAAGCTGCAGGAGGACCGGTCGGACAGCAGCTCGCGCGAGCAACGGCTCGCCGCTAACAAGGCCGTGAAGAAGAAGGTCGTGAGGAAGGACCCGATCAAGTCCATCCTCGACTCGGAGTCTAGCGAGAGCTTGATCGAGCGCAAGCTCTCCAACAGCGAGAGCGACTTTGATTTCAATTGATCGGGGCCCCTATGTATGTTTCGTCACCGCGACGGGCTGTTTTTTCAACATACACCCCCAAATCCTATGGGACATCTATTAACAACACAACAATTGTACAATAGGTAATACACCATACCATCCCGAGAAATGTAACTATACATACGTTAAGTGTAGATGATATACTATATAACTTGTTCAAATTTTAGAGATGCGTTATACTTACGGAAAATTACTTATATTGTGAAAGGAAGAAGAAGAAAAAAAAAACAAAAAAAAATTATTGCCTGCAACACTTGCACATATGTATCATACTACCAATCGGAACTTGTGAGATTATCATTATACGTAAATAAAAAGAATATGCCTAGGCGAAAGGCGCAAATAAGTTTGATTTCTGCGTTTGAAAAAAAGTAACACAAGTACACACACGAGCCAATACCTACTTACGATAATCCCGTAGCGCGGCTCTCTCTCCCAAGGTGTGTTGCCCATTATCACACAAGCTACTCTGCCGTAAGTATATATTATACCTACTGCAGCTGATTTTCTTATTAGCAGTTGGCAAACGGCGCGTAGCATTAAATGTACGATCATGACACCTTGTACGTGGGGGGTATTATATATATCCAGAGATCCGCGACTCCACCGCACATGTGCATATATATAAATGCTGATACCGCAGTGATAAGTGCACGCCGTGTAGTGTGAAATCGTTATATTCAGTTGGGTCGCGTTCGCGCGTAAGTGTATTTGCCGGAGGGGCAGAAAGAGAGAGAGAGAGAGAGAGAGAAACGCCGCAAGGCTAACATCATATTTATGTACACATATACACGTATAAATACGTACATATATGTGTACTCATTAACGGGACTGTGGGTTTTATAGTACAAGCAATAAAATTGCCCGCATATGTACACTTGATGTGTATGTAAAAGTGTGTGTGTACGCACGAGCGCGCGTCCACCCCGCGAGGCGAGTGTATAGTATATTTTATCCATAGCAGTTAGTAGTCCAGCAGCTGATCGAGTAGCCCATGAGTTGTTGCTCCGGCGTATACGCTCCCACGCGCAGTGTTTCTTGGATATATATATATATATAATACATCGTATCGCTCTGTTCTTTATCTCTACTCTCGGACTCGACGCGCACGTTGCAACTCTCTCGATTCGCGTATGTAAAGCCGTGCGTTTAAGTATATATTTATCCATCTTACATACATCGGCAAAAGTATTATATAGGTAGGTATCTCCAGCAGCTGCGGCTACAGGCGCGCGTCTTTCCTCTCGGCATTTTCGCACTTTCGCTCACGAGTACGCGCAAGGTGGCCAAGCCGAGAGGACACTGACGTTTCTCCGCTCTCTCCCGGAATAATTAATTAATTATATCCTTATATACCTACGCTCACGCCAAATATCGCGCTGTTACTCATACACCCTTTAATCGAGAGTAAGAGTTGTAAGTATATATTTATACGCTTACCCTACTCCTTATATAGCGCCCCTTGCTTCCTTCATCCTCCCCTCGGCGCTTCTTGATCAAGTATATTTATACTATTATTCCACGAACGCGTGAAATATCCATTCCAGGGTCTCCATCGTATATATATATTATTTCCTCCGCTGTTGTCGCGAACAGTGGTGCTCTCTTATCTCCTCTTCTTCTTCGGCGACGCTATTTTTTTCTTTTTCCTCGACTATTTCTCATACTTATATAGATAGTATACTTTGCCACCGGTGTGTGTGAGGTTTTCTTTTCCTCCGAAGCTGCACCGAACTGCTGTCAAAAGTATATCGACAACACAAGTACATATTATACTTATACATATATAAGACTGGAAGCCAGCATCACTACTTGCTCACGTACAGGTAAGTCATTTTCCATAACCTCCCTGTTTTGCCGTGGCTCTTTTTTTTTTTTCCTTTCTTCTTTTCGTTTAAACGTTCGACAACATCTAAGCAACTCGTATAAACAACATTATATGCCTATATTATAATTATACGTGTGTGTGTGTGTTTTTCGCATACGTTAAATCGAATACGCTTAATTGTAATTTATGCAGATTACACGTATACGATGCGTGCGTTCATACCCTCGCCGCGGGCCAAAAGTCGTTTCAATACCTGATATTATATGTATGATCATACCTACGTGTATAAGTGCCTACAAAAAAGATAATTCGTGTGCAAGCACATATCGTGACGTCTCGAACTCGTGCTTTTTGAAAACTTGTACCGTGTAGATGTGGCGCATGGATGCGATTATTTATTTGCATGTCGTATATACAAACACGCCACACAACTTGCGTTTATCGCTAAAAAGGAGTGTGTTTTAATTTACTTTTCTGCTCGATGCCTTTGTTGCTTACGCGTTTCAAAAGCAAGTATATACAAGCAAACAAATCGATACGGTGCAAGTGCAACAAGGCGTTAGAAATTGATGCGCCAGGGGGAAGAAAAAGCATGGCCAAGAACGCGTGGTTTATTATTTTTTGGAGGGGGAAAAAAAAGTCGTTGCAATGTAGGTTTACGAGGGGAAAGAGCTTTTCTTTCTCTAACCCCCCCCCCCAAAGTGGGGATCAATACGAGCTTCCTTTCATCGCGTCGCGGGGAGGAACGCGAAATAACTCGCGTATACGTATTATAGATGCACGTGCGAATATCAGAATCTTTGGGATGCACCACCACTTGTTGTTTCGAATTTTGTTATTTGTTTTTCACCAGCTACCCTGAAGCTCAGCCAGAACGAATGCAGTATACCGTGAAGCAACGGAAATTATCAAGTTTTCGAAGGAAACCAAAATGTATTTTTTATGCGCCGTTCCCTCACTTTCCTCAAAACTGTGCTCCGTTACACTTTTCCATCGAAATAAATGCTTCCTTTGAATTTTGGACAATGGCTTGTAAGTATATCAAAAGAGCCCCACTCGCGCGACGCGCTTTGAAAATCAATCGTTGGCACGAGTCCGGGGCTCCCAGTAAGAGATAGGTTCGCGCGTAAAAATACCTTGCTCAATAATCCAAGGTATTCTCGGAGGACCGACGAGTCGCTGAAAAAATACGCAAAATTAAAAGAGAACTTATCGGTGTATGCAATATACGTTGTACACTGCACTTTTTGGCCGTTATATTATGTATATACAAAAAAGCAGTTGACTCTATAGGTGTTGTACCATGCACTTTCGAGGGCGGAATTTTCAAGTAAACGGCGACGCGTATCTATACATTAATTCATCGAGATGACAAATGGCAAACTTATAAAAATGTACACGTGTGTTTCAGAATAATGAATGAGTCCGCGGTCAGCATGAACAATATTGTAAAGGATGCGCCCAACGGGAGAATATATTACGAGCTGGAGGGAGAGGGAGAGGACGGCGACAGCTCGACAACACCTTGCAATCCAGCGGATCGAGGCGACCGTAAGTTGAAGCATACATACATGTATATGTTCACTGAAATGTATTTGTAACAAAACTACAAGATCTTTCGTGTTGTCATTCATCGGAATGTCGTGATCGGTAGTAGTAGTGGCCTATATATATATAGGCGCACGAGTATCGAGGTTGCCTTATAGTTTCCTTTTCCGCGAGATCAAAAGTATCGCGGATTCCTTTCGAAATTGGATATACTACAACCCGTCCATAAAATATGCCACCACCGACATATTTATATTTAATACGCACGCACACGTAGACGGGCAACCATATTATTATATCCGATCCACGGCGCAAGTATTTGAGTTCCAAGTAGCTCGGCTGCGACATCGGTATTTCGCTCTACACGTATCAGCTCTAGTAATATCACGCACGCGTGTACTTTATCGTCATCGTCGACTACGGTAAAAATAGGTATACAGAGCCGGGCCGTTATACCATTAAAATATGGACAATAAGTTACTGCTGTTAGGAAGAATCCGCGAAGAAGAGGAGGACGATTTTTGCTGGGACGCTCGTCAGCAGTACTTGTTAGCCTCCAAGACGGAAGCCGGTTAGTAAATATACAATTATACACCCATCGGCAATTGCCTGTTGCAGTGAAGTTGAGCATATGTATATAGGTATATGTGTAGATATTGTAATGTATATCATTGTATAGAGTAGCATTGGTTGGGCCATTGAGCCGGGAGGGGAGAAGCAAAGAGTGACATTTTGCATGAGTTACACGGACATGTTGAAAAAGAGAGAGAGAGAGAGGATAAGTAACTCTCGTTTTGGCTCACACGCGACCGTGACGAGGACGAAAGCGAAGCTATATATACACTGACTAAAGTCCACTTGTATACCTACTTCTATGTAGGTGTAGACAAAGAAAGAAAAAAAAAAGAAAAAAAGAAGCAGAGGAGCTTGGCTGCCTGTACAGCAATGGCTCTCTCGCTCGTCCGGCTGATGGTTGCTGCTTTCTTGCTTGCCTGCTTTGCTAGGAGCTTCTTCTTCTGCCTCATAATAGAAACAAGACAACTGATGCACTGACGTGCGCATCGGTTCTTCAGTTGCACGTCCGCCGTTACTTGCTTTCTGTCGCTGGGCGCGGTCGAGCTTCCAAAGCTCCATTTTTCGGCGCGTCCGCTCAAAAACGCGTACCGTTCGATCTCCCCGTCCAGCTGCACATTGACACTTGGTCGTTATCACCTGCCGTCCTCCGATCGGTTCCAAAAGTGCACGGCGAGCGCATTACACACGCTTGTCTACCACGTGCAGAGCTACTTACCTTCCTCGATGCGACAAAGTTTTCCAACTTTCGAAGCTTACTTTGCGGCACAGTCCAAGTGAATTGTCCCCCATCTGACTCGGTTCGCGTTCCATCTCGAGTTGTAACGCGACACCATCATCAACATCGCGATCGTCGCCAGCAGCATCAGTCACCCACGAGCCAATGTCAAAATGTCGAGCAGAGGAGTCACTCCGACCGGTAACCGAGACTCCTCTTACTTTGGCTATCTGAACATTCCTGACTTGTTCATCGATGGAGACGATTACCACTGCGACTATCGTAAGTCCAGGCATCATTCAATCAAAATTTAGGGTACAGCGTGTGTATGTTGCTCTGCTTAGGCGAATGATGCTTGAGCACATTTTTTGGACAATTTTGGCGTTTGGTTTGCCCCAAAAGCTGCATGAAAAGTTTGCATCCCCTCGCACAATAGTGAGCGTTTATAGTATAGTTTATTTCCAGGGAAAATTATATATATATATAATCCACCTTCGCCACGAGGACAATTTCGTACCAAAAACTGGTTTACAAATGCGCTCAGCTTTTATGTCTTTTGATGAGAATAAATAAGACAATGTCTCTCTGACTGAATGAAAGTAAAATCGTGTGTTTCACAAAGATGCTCCATTAAATTATCCGTTTCCATACACGCAATCCATTAAGAGGCAAACGCTTGCGCTGCATATTAGTAGCTGGGAGAGTACCAAGTGGTAGAGGCGTATGTGCACGTTGCATCGAGTGACTTATAAATAGAAATCTTCCTAAATATAAGCGCTTAAATTGAGGTCGCGCTCCACTGCATACCTACTACTCTCTTATTTATTCTTTTCATGTACCAAATGTATACACATGAACGTCGCACCTGAACAAAGAAAACATTCATGCTCAAAAACATGTTTTCCTCGACGAAACGATTAAAAGAAAAAAAAAGAAAAAAAAAAAAAAAAAAAAAATTTTGCGGTTCACAACAAATATTTTGTCTCGGCGCCTCAATCCAAGTGCGTTGAGTTGATATTCCTGTACACGGGTGTGCAAAATTGTTCACAGTCATTTAAAAAAAGTATGTGGTAAACACCCGCAACTCGACGTTCCATCAATTCATTGCTTATCCAAATCATTCGATCAAATAATTTTGATTGAAAACAATTGACACGCGAAGACTATACGGGACACGTAATGAAATGACCTGACACGGTAATGATTAGCCATTGTGCCGTTTCGCGTCGATTGTTTTTCACCAAAACTATGTTTCCCTATGGTTTATTTAATATTTTGTAAGACAGTGTTGGATTATTTATCAAGACTGTAGTAATCACAATGTGTTTTATAAAAAATATTAACTACGTGCTATACAATAAAATAAACAGTTTACTTGTACTTGATAAAAATTACTTGTTTATTTAAATATAATTGGTCAAAATTCGAGTTCAGAGAAATTTTCAATTATTTCTTCTACTATATTACATGTAACTCAACACAGCGTGAATTTAAACTTTGTAAATATAGTACAAAATGTTCAACAGGTTACAAGTTACGGTCAAATTCCCAAGGATTTCATCGACTATCGAATTTTTTCTTTTGATTAACATTGAAACAACGTTCAATGAATAATTTTAATTCTATTCTTGATTGAAAACACCGATTTCACTATAATTTTTTGGCTAAAAATGAAAAATCTTACAACTTTGACTATAATCGTGTGCTATCTAAAGTCACTTTGATTCACAGTAAATATAAGAATCCGTTGCCGCTGGAACATGTGTTTCTTCTATTTTAGAAAATAAAGCTATTACAACGTGCCATGAATAGATGTATACCTACACGATAATATGATGTAATCCTTATCATTTGTTAATCGTGTATTCACTAACTCGAACATTATCTTCAACTTCCATCGCTCACATTACCGTAGTTAGAAAAAACATTGTTTGAAACTGCATTGTGTTGTTTTCTCAATTGCTGTTTTGCCAAGCGTTTTTTGTCGCGTGTAAATAAAAAAAAAAAAAAAAAAAAAAAAAACGTAATACAACAAAGACTTTCCACAAACTGGTGTACCAATTTTATGTTGATTATAAATTTAGTTATTATGGAAACGACAAAAAAAGATGCTAAATAATCTAATATGGTGATATCATTTTGTAAGATCAAAGTGCGCAACCAAATATAGTGGATGAACCTTCTTTGTTTGCGTTAATTGTCTTTGAAGTTGTGCTTTTTCTTTCCACGTATATGCTATGGAGTAGTAAAATTTAAAAGATTTCAGCAACCTCAAGCAAAAAAATAATTGTGCTCACATACTGTTTAGTCACACTTGTGCAAAATTCTCGTACAACTATATACCGAGCGAGTTAAGAGTATGAGATATAAAGATGGGAAACGTCGGTTGCCGACTTTGGCTTAGTGTTATCGGTCAGGGAATAGATAAATGAGTCAAAGGTCAAAAATAATTACGAAACCTAAAACAAATCATCATCATCACCTCCACTTCTTTTTGATAAAATCAAAAAATTTTGTACACGTGTACATCGTAATAATGCACAACTGACCATGTAAAAATTTAAACTGGTAAAATTCTCGATGATGATGGGTAAATTGTTTTTTTTTTTTTTTTACCCTGTAGGTAGTGAAAGCCCGATATTTGGCTTGGACCCTACATCAACCAACAATGGTGGTGCTGGCTCCGTTGGCAATCCCGGCCTCAGACTGGGCCCGCACGAGTTGCCCAATGAAATTTCAGCGCCTTACGAAGTGCCACAGTTTCCCATAGAACAAATAGAAAAAAAGCTCCTCATCCAACGACAGCTGACAGTCAAGTAAGTGTACATTTACAAGAGATTTTATAAATCACTAATGTGTGAAATATTTCGCGAGTCTAGAAACGACTCTGGTTTTTTATGAGGCTGACCTTTGTGGCCGATACTTTTTCCTCTCATCACATCTAGAAACGATAAAAAAAACAATTTCTAGTGTACGATTCGAATCTTACATTTTTTTTTTTTAGTAATATTAAAATTATATTTACGTTGGAATTGTAAAAGGAAAAAATAGTGGCGACAAAGGTGTGGTTACTCAAATAAACTTAGCTACTTTTATACCCTGAAAACCGGTTTTTTCGCGGAATTCCTCGTATTGCACACGAGATAATCGTGATTCAACATCTCATTTGTTATTAATAGGCTAATACTCTTGCGACACAAGTACATCGGCTCTTAAATTAACGTCTCGGATGTTTATTACTTTTTACGTTACCCCAACTGTTTACAATCGCAATCAATGTTATGTCAATATACCCGTTGTACTTGTACCTTATCGTCCTTATCACAATGACCCTGCACCAGTGTCCGTACCATTTTAATCGAGTTGACCATTGTAACGGCTGATTTTACCTTCACGTTTTCTATTTTTGGCGCTGGAAATCGTCCCCACGATAGAGTATACCGTTATATCGAGCGAATAAAAAGATTTTAAAAAATCAGCGACACAAATGTAGGAACTTGGAATTCAAATAGGAGAGTCATTTTATTCTTTGAATCGTCATAAAAACTGGCCTTCAAAAATGTATCAGTCAAACAAAAGCGTACTGACTTATCTGTAGCTCGCGTGGTTATCAAAATTCCATGGTCAAAGATTAGCGCATCTAATTAAAATGTATACTTTCTCGTATCGACACTTCAATTAAGTTGCGATGATAAATAAAATTGACGTACAACTAGGAACGTTTGCTCGTAAGGCATGATCATCGGCATTTCTCTGATATAGTTAAAATAAGTAGATGTTAGCGAAGAAGAAGAAGAAGAAAAAAGATAAGATTATTGAAAGTTAAAAATAGGCTGGATTAAAGTGATGTAAGGCGTATAGGTGATATATAGGGAAGGGCAGTTTTTTCAAAGCTTCGGCTATGCATAAGTGTATACACCGAGAGGCCAACTCGCGATGTAAGCAAGCGTTACGAGCTCAGTGTCGCCGCGACTCCCGACAACGTGGTCACGCGTCGCTTGTCATTTTTTTCTTCTCAAAGTCTTCTCCCTCGGCACACTGTCTTTTTTTTTCCTACATATGCCTCTCAAGTACCAGCCACCGATTGGGTCGGTCTCTTATCTCGGCTTTACTGTTTTTACATTCTCCCTGCCTCCCACTCCTCCAAACGCACCCAAAGATGCTGCCTTTAGCCATGATTGCACACCTCGTTAACGCCACAACCGCAACTACCGTAGTAACAATAAAAAAACGATAGTAAAAAAAAAAAAAAAAAAGAAATCGGCCATTCCGTTGTCTCTCTGGCTCGTTGTTAAACATGTTTATGTTTGGTGTGCGAGTGCTCCGTTTGTCGTCTCACTATTCCGCGGCAAGGGCGTCCCAGTGGAGCTGATGGGATTTTGAGAGGTTCCGCTGCTGCGTGTCGTTTCTTTTAGTCGGCCGGTGGTCCAATCGGGCGGCATGTGAGAGCTTTTTGTGTGCCGCGCTCGGTCTTGCCGAGGTAAATCATACGTACGTTTCGTGCTTTTGTCACAAACAACCGACAAGTCCCCCGGGCGCCGCAGAAGCTATGTTCGCCGGCGCGATGGAATCCAAACGCTGGTCGAGGGATTGTAAATTGTTGCTCAGGTAGTTATTGTTACTTTTCTCTCCTCGCGATCCCCTCATTTATTCCTTGTTGCACTGCCTTTTGGCGCTTATTGCGTCGTACGCGTTCCGTATATAGTTGGTAATATCATACCGGTGCTTTCGACAATAACAACGGAGTCTTGCGCATATTAATCTCCATCGAAAGAGCGTAACGTCAATGATGATTTTAAGCTAAGCATTGGGAATATTGTTTCATGCCGAATTTCAACGAAAACCGACGCCAGATGTAATTGCGACTTGAGAAAACAAAAACCGGAATGCGAGTGGCCATAAGTTCTGCGTCGCGTGTAAATATACCGATTTACCGATCGATCACAGTCGGCTCACTTTATTGAGGAAAAATCAAACGAGATCGTCCGACCGAGAGACGGGCTAATCTTGCTTGGGACTGATTTTCATAATTTCGGCTTCCAGCGTGAATCAAATATTACGCGCAGTGCTATAATTATAATATATTTATTCACTTTATTTGCATATTTACTCCGCGCTCGATTGTTATTCCGTTTCTCGGGATCACTCGAATGGTTTGAAAATGTTGGCTCACTGTGTGTACATGACTCAACCAAGTGGAGAAGCCGATGATAACTATGCAGTTGTATTTACGGTTGGTTGGAGTTATATTTATTCAACGCGACAAACAAAATTTTGGAAAAACCACTGAATGCGGTATAAGAATGTACACCTACGTGCACTTTTATCATCGGCTTCTCGTGATAAGTATATCTATTCACAGTAGCCGATCATTGATTCATTAAAACCTCATGAGGCCGACGAAACTTGAAGTTTACCAAACCGAGTATCTGCAATAATGGTTAACAATGTATAGTTCGACAATATTTAAGCTCTTACATTACCAAATTAAGATTACAGAGGTGCTCGGTACATATGTATATTTATAGTTTTTTTTGTTGTAATCCGAGAGCTCCCAAAGTTTCGAGGTCTCATGTAATATATTCCCACAAATTCGTAGAGAGTTGAGCTATTAGCGAGCAGATGTATATTGGTCAAGATAATAGAAAAGTGTAACGGTTGTTGCAGAGCCGCCAAGGATCTCGAGGAGAGGCGTAGCCATTACGAGCCGTCGGTCGGCCCTCAGACCGATGATTTGGACCACATATTGCCTTTCGAGGAAAATGACTTTGTGCCTCACTTTCAACGAGTTTCGATATCCGGCGAGGACACCTCCGGGGTAAGCCACAGCTTCGACAACCAGCCCCTATCTCTCTTTTTTCCCTTCAATTTCCCCGATTTCTCGTCGATCGCGCCGCACCCGAAGCCACATAAACGTCACACAGCCTTACGCGCGCGTAACAGAAGCCCAACCAGCACAAGTACAGAGGAGCAGGGCGAGCGACCTTGGAACCTTATTGATTTATTTTCTCGCGTTGCGTAATTTTGCGTTACTTTCAACTTTCGGGGCTCTTGAAATCTTTACCAAACGGCGTAAACGTTTGATACAGCTCGTGTGACATTATACGTGCATCATCACGATACAAGCCTCCCCCCCCTTTTTTTACAAATTGAACATTTATAATTTTGATCGATTGATTTGTGACATGGCCCGCAACCCCGCGAATGTTATTGCGAGCACGTGGCACTTTGATGTGTATAAGGAAGCATTCTGCGCTTACATACGCATATATGTTTTATCGGGCACTATACATAAAATAGATTTTAATTTATGAGAATCATTTATTTCGAAGGGTAAATCGAAACGTTTGGCGTAGGTACCGGTAATGGCCATGATATATTACATACGTGTATAAATAGATGCGAAAATACGCAGTGCGGATGATATTATTTTAAATGCCGGGACGAAAAAGAAAAACGCGTCTGTGGTTTTCAGGTTCCATTGGAAGATCTGCAGCAGGCGTCGCAGTTGCTCATTCGAGCCCTGGACATTCGCGAAAGGTACATGAACAACTCGAAACAGTCCTTCCCGAGCATAACGACCAGGTTTTTACGGAGCGTCGACAAAAAGCCCGTGAGCGCCGACGAAGTGCAGCACGACGATCGCAAAGCCATCGAAGGTCTGCCCATTAAACCCTTTACTTTACATACTTTGAATGTATAACAATGAAAAATGAAAAGCAAAGTACTTTGAGCAACATAACAATAAAAGACCCTCCACTGTGAAATTTGAACTGTTAAAACATGAAACCCCCCCGAGAAAATGATGTAACGTGAATTTTTCTGCTTACGTAGAGCATCCAGTGCACGTGCCGGCTTCGCGCGGCGATCCTTGGGAATGCGAATTCCCGGCGAGCAAGAATTACACGATCGCGCCAATCAACGGGGTCTTCAACTTGTTCGCCAGCAAGGAGGACCTCGACAACAGAAAGCCCATCCCGTACTCGTACCCCGACCTCGCCACCTTCGTCAGGGACATGAACCAGCTGTGCTTCATGATCGCGGACGGGCCCCTCAAGTCCTTCTGCTACAGGCGGCTCAGCTACCTCTCCTCCAAGTTCCAACTGCACGTGCTGCTGAACGAGCTGCGCGAGCTCGCCAGTCAAAAGGCCGTGCCGCACCGGGATTTCTACAACATCAGAAAGGTATACCCACGGTCTATATAATTATGTACTTTAAGTACACCGTATCCCTTGTATTATTATTATTATTATTGTACACGCATTGTTTCGTCCCGAAGGTCGACACCCACATTCACGCCGCGTCCTGCATGAATCAGAAGCACCTGCTGCGCTTCATTAAAAAAACCCTGAAGAACCACGCCAACGAGGTGGTCACGTGCTCCAAGAACGGGGAAAAAATGACCCTGCGGGAGGTGTTTCAGTCCATGAGCCTGACAACGTACGACCTCAGCGTCGACATGCTCGACGTACACGCCGTAAGTTTCTATTTGCTACAAACATTGGATTGGTTTGTTCCAACATGAAGCATATCATCCCGTACAATCGAGTTTTGTTTGTAGGACAGAAATACGTTTCACAGGTTCGACAAATTCAACGCCAAGTACAACCCCATCGGTGAAAGCAGGTTGAGGGAAGTTTTTCTCAAAACCGATAACTACATCAATGGAAAGTTCTTCGCTAGTATCATCAAGGAGGTATTGAGCGACTTGGAGGAATCCAAGTATCAAAACGTGGAATTGCGTCTTTCGATATACGGCAAAAGTCCCGAGGAATGGGATAAACTTGCCAAATGGGCGATCCAGAGCGACGTTTACTCCGATAACGTTCGCTGGCTCATACAGATCCCCCGATTGTAGTGAGTTTCACGAGTAAATCGTTTTTTCTTGGAAAAATTTTCATCATTACAATATATCGATTCATTTTCTGATTTTCAGCGACATTTTCAAATTGAACAAGCTGATGACGAATTTTCAAGAAATTTTAAACAACATTTTCTTGCCTCTGTTCGAGGTGACCAACGATCCCACGACACATCCCGAATTGCACAAATTTCTTCAATACGTATGTATACAATATGATACGGGCATTTTTTAATGAATCGTTTGAGATGTTTTGCCGAAAAAAAAAAGTAATTTCTCGAAATTTTTCAACTGTTAACAATATGACAGGTTATTGGCTTTGATTCGGTCGATGACGAGAGTAAACCCGAAAATCCACTTTTCGACAAAGACGTGTCCCCTCCGGAAGAATGGAACGATACGGAAAATCCACCGTACGGCTACTATCAGTACTACACTTACGCAAACATGACTGTGCTCAATCACTTCCGAGAGTCAGTAATCCGTTTGTTATCACAAGCAAAAACGATTTCCCCCAACTGTTGGACGTTATTAACTGTTATCTTTGTAATTTTTAGGGAACAAGGCCTGAATACTTTTGTCCTCCGACCCCACTGCGGTGAAGCTGGACCAATTCAGCATTTAGTTTGTGGCTTCATGATGGCAGAAAATATATCGCACGGCTTGTTACTTCGAAAAGTACCAGTTTTGCAGTACCTATATTATTTAGCGCAAATTGGCATAGCCATGTCTCCACTGAGCAACAATTCCCTATTTTTAAATTATCACCGGAATCCATTGCCGGAATATCTAGCGAGGGGTTTGTGCGTGAGTCTATCGACGGATGATCCCCTGCAGTTTCATTTCACCAAAGAACCCCTGATGGAGGAATACAGTATCGCTGCCCAAGTGTGGAAACTTAGCTCGTGCGACATGTGCGAATTAGCGAGGAATTCCGTGATTATGAGTGGTTTTCCCCATAAGGTATGTTTATAACTTTATTTTATATCATTCAACGTTATGGACACTGTGTAAAACTATCACTATTATTTTTCGCACATTATTTTGCAGAGTAAGCAATACTGGCTTGGACCAAATTACACTAAAGAAGGAGTAGCCGGGAACGATATTACCCGAACAAATGTGCCAGACATACGAGTGGCCTATCGTTATGAGACTTTGGTTGATGAACTGTCTAACATATTCAAGGTTGCAGAATAAGTATCCAAAAGCTTATGTACAATACTTAATATTATAAACATTTAATTTTCACTGAATTTTGAATCGATGGTAAAAAAAAAAAAAAAAAAAAAAAAAAAAAAAAAAAAAAAAATTTATACATATTTTTGTTTAGACGTATAATTTTGTTAACAATATTTCTTCGAGTGCAATTATTTTTAGGACGTTTTCGTATTATTTTAATGAATTATTAAAAAGATTTTATCGTTTGAAAAACGGTATATTTTAACTACAATCAAAGTGTATAAAGATTTTTAGCTTTATACAAGTTATAAATCTTTTTATAAGTCAAGGATAGCTACTTTATGAACCTTTGCAGTCAAGCAAATGAAATTTACAGAATTTAGAAAACGAAAGTTAAAAAAAAGAAAAGAAACTCATTTTTATGAAACTTTAAATAAAGATATTTTTTTATTTTAGTTAAAAATTTTTCAATAGAATCTAATGTAAAAAGATTAAAATAGTAATTTTTCTGTTTTTGATAAAATTTAATTCATACAATTTAACGATTACACACACATTACTTATTGAAATATAAATTATTTAACTTGAATAGAAGTAAGGACTAAAAAGGCTATGTGAATACTTATGCTTAAATGAAAATAATTTATGTACCTAACTATTGTAAAATGTAGAAATGTATTTAAAAAATGTATTTTATCCTATTTTGGTACTTTTTGTACGTTTATACTGTTACCATTGTGTTTGATTGTTAATAAAATTCATACATTTATATACTATAATATTATAATAAATAAGAGTTGATTGTTAAACTTTACAACTATTTAGAGTCGACATAATTTTAAAGGTGTTATGTGACGAAAATCTACTGTACCAAATATATCTGAAAATTATCACTTATGACTTCTTATAAAGATTTATTGTCTCCCCACAAAAAATTTTGTTTTATCTTAGCTCGATCATAGTTCAAAAAAATGAAATTTCTTACAATGTAAAGTGAAAATAAAAGTACGTTAAAAGAAATCGTCCTTAAATGAATATCATTTTATTTTATCATTGTTTTCCTTTGTCTCGAAAAATTTGACTTTTAAAACTTTTTGGGCTCTAGGTATCACTTCCGTGAATATAAGAGTACCAATGAAAACAAGTAAAGTTCCAATCCAGTGGTACACTGTGAATGGATTTTTAAAGTATATTATTGAAAATATAAGTGACAAGAATTTTCGGAGCGTCAATATCAGGGTAACCGTCAGTGAAGTGCACTCTGTTGTTAGAACAAAAACAGAGCTCACGCATACATACCTGTAAAAATCTGTTAAGGATCACAAGATGGATTCAAGTAATATACGAAAAAAAAAAAAAAAAAGTTAAAAACCATAAAAGGATACTGCGTGAACACATTGCCTATTAAATAAGCTACCATTCTCGGCAAAGTTATATGTACAAATGGAACCGTGATTCCAGGTGAATTCACAGCCACGATTGCATGGTCCCACAAATTTTTCGACAGAAACACGAAAAACGGCAAGGGCAATAAATGCTGAAACAAGTGTCGGTTTTACATGATAAAATGAATCGATGCACAGGGTAGGATGAAGATAGAAATGGTAGTACCGTGTAGTATAATGCTTCTCTCGGATTTTTTCCGTACCGAGAGTACAAAGTCTCTTGAAAGATACCCATTCTAGCTGAAATGAACAAGGCCACCGTCAGCAGCACGATACCAATGATCCACCAGAAAAAATCATTCCAAGCAGCTGATGGCTCCAATTGTTGGCTGTTTGGCACAGTCGACTTGATCTCCCTGCTGCTTATTATAGTGCACAGCACAATACCTACGGTAATCATGGCCACGGATAAATACTTGTCAAAAGTATATTGTTTTTTCAGAATAATAATGCCCATGATCATGTTCGCTATCAGAGAACCCTGAAAAGTTTTTTTTTTTATTTTACTTCAAAAAAGTTCATTTCAAGAGGAGGGACACATTATACAAATGGTTGAAATTTTCATTTTGATGACTTACTGCTCTGAATATCATGTGCAATGGCATCGGTATATTAAAATTAAAGGCATAATTGTTGAGAACACTAGAAACGAAGAACATTGAGACCAAGATCATATAGCTCTTGATGCCAATGTTGCTTTTGACTTTGCCACACTTTGAAGTGAAGATAAATCCATCAATGGCAATGAATACAAACTGCGAGAACGTCACCAAATTACCGCCACCAGGATCTTCTCTGAAATAATTATTAGTTTTTAAAACGAGTCGAGGAAAGTAGTGAAACACAAACGTACTTCATCAGTAATTCGAGAAAAATCAAGTTGGAGCAGCAGCCAAGGAAAACCAGGCATATGGCTAAAGGTACAGCTGGCATTGTTCTGTTTGCCAACTTGCGCTCGTTGTGAAAAATAATCTGATAACTGCAATCAGGACGTCGCAAATATTTAGGTAGGCGTGACGAATTTTTCCCAGGGAAATAGTTCCAGTGAACCCTGGAGTTGTGTTATAGTCTATCTACCTAAACAAGGGAGCAAACAGTAAGCATATACCTATAGACAAATCGTAAGGACCTAAAAAGAAAATAATTTTTTTCACAGAAATAAAATCTCTTGCGAGTAGGTAGAGATTTTAAATCGAGAAGCGCTTCGTTCGTGAAATTTACACTTTTTCAATACGTAATATTCACGCTGAATCAATACTTGTTTAACTAATTTAATTAAAGAAAGTCATGCATGCACTTGAAAAAAATTATGCGAAACCGATCAATTACTTGATGTTAGTTTTATTAAAATATTGCAAATTAGTTACTAGATCTTTGTCTTTACTTACTAGGTAAGTATATACGTGTCATCGTCCTCATCATAGCCGTTAATATCATCGGCCCGACATCATCCTCGTCGTCGCCGTCGTCGTCGTGGACTACCCAAGTATTATCTGAGTTATCATCACCGAGCAGTAATACTAATATAGCCACTGCACTTACACATGTCATGCGTTTGTATTTTCTTGTGTACACGCATTGTACGCTCTTGCGTTTATTTAATATTTTTTCCTCGTTAAATTCGCGAATGAATATCGTTTCGATGATATTGCACTCTCGAGAGGTTAAGTTGACGCTTCGTCGATTACATTATACAATATATACATTGTCGGCTATACTGAAAGACAGCTGATGTGATACTAAAATATAGTCCTATACAGATTTCCGCGATGTTTATATAGCTCAGCTGTTGGACAAGTTACTACTTATTATTTAACTTTTCTTAACATAAAAAAAATAGTGAAGAGTCAAGTGGAGCTAAATATTTTTTTATTTATGTGACGATCGTTAGAAGATAATCAAGTTTCAAGTCCAACTTCAGTAATTTTCATACAATTTTTATTGAATTTAGTTAATAACTTCCTTTATAAAATGTGATTTTAACCCCCCAAAGAGATAAAAATCTCATCATCTATAAATTGCAGATAAGAATTTACGAACTATCAACACTTTGACGACTGATCCGGGGAAAAAAAATCTGCTTTTATGATATATTTCATGTATTAAAACTTTACCCTGAAAAGTAAAGAAACAAAAATTATAGACATTGAAAAAATACACCTTTTTGGCATTAAATGTGTTGTCTTAAAGTGTACTTCGGGGATTACGAAAAGTAATTGATGTTTCGCGTAAAAGTGTTAGTTTTTTTTTCCAACGCTTTACGAAGCAAAAGAATTTTTTTTTTTTTTTTTAATTTATCATTTCAAATAATAAATCAACAAAGACAATACCCATGTGTTACGTTCAAGAGAAATTTGTATCGTGATTTTTGTTTTCAAATATAATAGCCTGGAGTTAAGTATTCGAACTATCGAGGCAAATAAAAAATTTGGCTAAACGAAAATAAGTCTGTACATACGACATCAATACCGGCTGTATATTTTCTTTACATTTTTATGTCGATTCACATATTATCATCTATTTCGACCATTGATCCTTTTTTCATTCTTTTCGTTTCCTGATAACTTATTTGCCTCTACATCCAAAGCTTTTGCGTACAGCGAGCACTGAATGTACGAGTAAAGTCACAATATTAAAATAAAGTATATTTCTGGTACCGTGAAAATTTTGTAGCCATTTTCAGTCCCCTCTCCTTCTCTTTATAAACATTATTGAATTTTTGCGAATTTTTACTAACGAGAAAAAAAAATTTCGGTAAATATACTATTTGACAATGTTTTATACTGAAATTAAGGACTTTATTAACTATTTTTTACATAGTGGGAGCAAAATTGAGGTTTGAGGAAGATTTTTCGTTGCAATTTTCTTTAATTTTTTTTTTATCTTGAGCGTAAGAGCAGTGGCGACGTTTTAAAATATGAAACGGCATGATAAATTTATTACCTACCATACGAATTTTTTTATTTTATGACTAAACTTTTTTCAAGGAAATTGATTGATTCCCATATTGCACTTTTGCTGGTCGTACCAAATAAACGTACATTTAGGCATATCGGTCAAAAAATAACTTTATTTGCTCTCGAAAAACACCTCCTTATTCATGTACAATATTTACACAAATCTTAGTTGTAAAGTGAATTATAAAACATCAATCCGAGACATAATCTTTAGAGTCAAGCATACGAGAAAACGCATTCTCGTGTATAGGATACAATAAAAAGAGCACAATAAAAACTCCAAGTACTGTACAACAGCTCACATAATAGATTAGAGCCTTATAACAATAGCTTGCGTGATGGAAATAAAGTTTTGCGTAACAAAGGTAACCTGTGCATATGTTATGCATACACACACACATATCTACAAATAATACAAAACAAAATCCAATCTTTTCGATTCTCAACTTTTGTTAATTTATACTACGAGCTATGCTCTACCGTCCAAGTAGAAATTCGCTAATGACGTTTATAAATTCTACCCTCGAGATTTTCTCATAAATTTATAAATTCACAAGTAGAAAAATTCAAAGGCCTCATCGATTGTTGTACGGAACAATAAAATCATTGACACTTAACAACGCTTTCAATGTCAACAGCTGATAGAACTAAAATTAAATAGTAATCCATTAATGAAAATTCATTGGTCGTACTGTAAAAATATTTACATGTTCACATTTTCAAGTCATTCACTCGAGGCTTCTTCTTCAATAATTTTGCTTCTTTTCAAAGAAGCCGGTATCGTTGTATATACTCGTTGTCATTGCACTACCTATCACTTTTCGATGACGTAAACAAAGGTACTGACAAAAGTAGCTGGAAAAATATGCCTCGGTCATCGGATCGCGCCAATCAACATCAACGACAAGCCCATTCCTACGAGGAACGTAGTTTTTCTAGACGCCACATTGCCAGCTAAATCCTTCCCTGCAACATGGCACAAACGTCAACATATTAAATGTTTGAAATTTTATTGAGAGAAAAAAAAAAATATATATGCTCACAGTAAGATGCCAAATGAGGGCGACAGCAGCATTCGAATATTCTCGAGTAGCTTTCGCAATTTTCTTCCCTAAGCTGGCAGCCCTCGGGACTCATGATACACTTGTGCTCCACAAAGTCCATTACCTCTGTTGAAAAGATAATTTTTTGTCTACCCGTATATTTCCATTGACTTGCGATATAGTTTACCATTCATACGCAAAAAAAAAAAAAAAAAAAAAAAAAAAAACCAACTCATTGGAACATTGAAATTCTGATGGTTCGGATAAGAGGCGTAAGCGAAGGAACCGATAAGATAGCCACTCGACCCGGGCAAAGTTGAAAAAATGTTTGTGGGTCGCAGCTCAGCTTCATCTCTTTGAAATGTAAAACATATACGTCTTTCTCATTTAAAATCTGTCGACGTATTCACACGACCAGCTCAAGCTTGTTATCAAAGTTCAGAGGATGAATAATGCCCCGCCACATGTAGCTGGTAAAGCTCGCAATTGTTGAACCCGAGAGATAACCCGAGGAAGACGCGTGTATGTGTATGTATGGACAGAAAGTAAAGTTAGAAAATGAGTAAAGTACACTTGTATCTATTATTCAAGGTGCGACGGAACGGAGGTACGTGCGTTATTTTCGCGATAAACCGCGGTGAATTCGAGGCGAGGATGCAACGCCTCTCACGTTCGGCTCGCCGGTGCACACACGGGGCATTTTAAAGACTTGGCGCACATGCACCTGCGCCTATCTGTCGACGCTGAAAAAGTGCAGTGTACATCCGTCCGTATATATCTTTATAGGTACCTATTGACGATCGGAGGAGAGGAAAAGAAAAAGGCCGCGGATGTAATTGACGCGCAGCGCAATAAAAGACCGTTTGAAAAATAACCGAGTTATCGAGCGAGAGATAACGAAATGTTTACGAGTGGAATAATAAAGTCGCGTGTCGGGTAATTTCGTGGGCTTTTGTGGAGATGTATACCACACAAGCGATGAGAATCGAATTGGACACGGGTGGGATGTGGACAGGAGGTAAACGCCGTCACGCATGGATCGTTGCCTCGATCGCGCGGTCAATTGTTTCCGTTTTTTTTCTGTTCCAATTTGCGATGTGGCCGAAGGCCGTTGATTTTGCAACAATATAGTCTTGTGTCGCACGAGTGTCAAAACTTGAATGACAAAAAAAAAAAAAAAAAAAAAGTACAAACAAGCGTAACGTACGAACCATTGGAGCTCGTGTCGCAGCAGCAATGGTCGTTTATCACGCCTCCGTCTCGGCAGTAGGTCATTTCTTTGGGGGTGCACGTGTTGCAGCCGGGACGAGGCCCTGAAACATTACAAGTATATGGCACCAATGCCACAATCAACAACATCGTCAACAATAACCATCATCATCATCATCATCATCATCCTCGCTCTCGGCGTCCGTCAAATTTAAGCTCCTATTACCACTTTGCGCTTGTACATTATCACCATCGCGGCTGCTGCTATTGCTGTTGTTACCGCTATATATGTATTGACTTGTACAAGTATGGGTATATATAGCGTTATATACCCATACTTGTACAAGTCAAGGAACAACAATCGCACACGCGCGTGCCCACACAAGTAGGTGTATGTATATATATATAGCGGCACGAAAATATAGTACAGGGGCTCCTCGATAATTACCAAGGTATACATTTTTACACAAATGGCACTTGCCATGCGTATACTTATTTCCACCGGTGAGTACGATGTGCGTGTGTATTACGCCTATACAATATATACATCATACAGCTTGGAAATAATAGCAGCGCCTGTTCTCAAGCTTTTCGCGAGGTCTTAAGCCCGCTAATGTTATTTCGCGGTCGATAGATGAGTTTGCGTGCAGTGGCTTGCGAGTAAAAAAAAAAAAAAAAAAAAAAAAAAAAAAAACTTTTAAACTCGTACGAATATACTTACTTTCCCCTCAAATAGAATAGAACAACGGATTGGGCCCTTTTTGGTTCGCGCGGTACCACGGAAAGGGGGGTGCTTTTGGCCACCGCAAAGCGTAAAATGTTCGTCCCCGAGGTGGATGTTTTGAAATAGTTGTGCGTACGTACACCCTACCGATTGTAATTGCAACAGCAGTAGCACCTGCACCGAGGAGGGGTTTACCTGGATAGAGCCGTAAATTGCGGGCGTTGGTGAAGGCCTCCTCCCGAGTGACCTCGTGATCGAGCACGTAGTCGTCGGCGCTGAGGCTGATGTCGGCCGGCTGGTCGACCACACTGACGGCCCCCAGTGGTACCAGCAGCACCAGAGCCACCATCACCGACGAGACGGACCATCCCGGGTTCATGGCGAGGATCGGCCGGCTCAACTGCGGGCGACACTATGTTATTACGTCACGACTCGAATCCAGGCCCCCCCACCCCTCGCGGGTAACACACCATGCCTACCTCCTTCCCCTATGATTCCCGCAGTCAGCTATCGATCGCCCGGCCCGCCTCTCTGAGATTGGCTGCGATGCCGTTGTATACACTTAGCGGTATTATATTATAACATAATATATACGTAGATAGGGGTATATTATAACGTAATATAACAAATCCAATCGTCACTACAAGTATATACACCTATACATTATTTTTGTTGGAGGTGCACATATTATTATTATTATTATTATGCCCATTCCGCGAATTCCACCGGACTCTTGGCGCGGCATTTGAGCTCCCCCGGCACGTTGCATCGCTTGAGCTTTCGGTACATACTAACGCTTCTTCTGAGTCACACGCGCGACCTAATGAGTTGGCTAATTAAGCCCAATTGTCGCCTCCTCGCTCCATATATCCCTCGGCCGCGGTGATGCTAGCTTTTCAAGAAGATTTCATTGGTACTCGCTAGCGATGACTATTTTCCTCTCTCTCGATGGACCATCAGGGCCGATGATTGTTTTTTTTTCCCCTTCGTGGCTTATCTCCCGTTTTCCCATTCATAACCTCGTGCCCGCTCCGGTTACTTAAACTTTCACCGAGGGGGGAAGAAATAATCTTATGCAAGGCGTCCTTTTCCGTATACTTATAGGGCTGGCGCGCGTCCCTGTTATCAGAGTCGCGTCAAATATCCGTTTACGACTAGCCGGGGCCCTCCTTGGCCGTTACCGATAAACTCGTACTCAATCGATTGGGCTGGTGCCGATGACAACTGTAAAATACACACCACCGACGATTGCAGCGAATACAAACGGGGAGGGGGTTGGGACGAGTAAAAGTGCGGGGAAGCGCGCCCGAGGCAGGTCGGAGGGGAGCAACGATCTTTGTTGGGTCGTTATTAAGTACAATATATTAGATTAAGTATACGCGTTATAATATGTATATTTATGTGTAAGTTCGCCGAGTCGCACAGTTTTTGTAGGTCCGTCGCGGCGCGCGTTCGAGGCTACACTAACAGTTGTTCCGTGTACTTACTCGCTCAGCTGTCCGTGTAACTCTGTGCGCCACACGATATGCGACAAGTTGTTATAGGTACATACACGAACAACTCCCTTGCTTTTTCTATACACCTATATGTATGTAGCGTATAACGTATATTATATGTTTATAGACGATAGGTACTTGCATACGAGAAGCAATTCGAGAATTTATACATGCATATATGCGAGCAGGGGTATGGCGTTATTGTGCGCTTGCATGCGGGGGGATAGGGGCCATCCCTGCAAGTTCGAGCTCCTCTCCCGTTTCATCCCCACCTCGGGAACCCTTTTCTTTTTTTTTCCTCCCCCCGATCGATGTACCCCTTATATTGTCCAAGCTGTGCGCGCTCAGCTTTACTTGGGTGGCTATATTGTAGTAAGTGTGTTTTTCTACGACTTGAACAGCTAAGTAATGACATCATGTTGTTTCGTCGAGAAAATTTTACTTTCGATTGTACCGTCAAAATTAACACTGTCGAGAATATAAAGTTTCAAAAACACGTTTATCCCTCCCTACAGCTGATAACCAGTATTGCGCTTGTGCCTGGAATTATGGGGAAGTTACGCGATTTAATACGATTGAAGTTCGAGTTACAAGCAGGGGAGTGAAAAAAAAATAAAAAATTATCACAGAAACATAAAAACTTCAACCTACATGCCTTTTTTCTATGAGGCAATAAAAAACTTATTTTCAAAATGCTTTTTTTCTTAAAGAAGCCGGAAAAAATTCAGTGGATCTTAGTTATGACTCTACTCAATGTGATTTGATTTAAATTTTATTCGGATTTTATGGTTAAGATTTTTATTTTATCATGGAGAAATTTCAGTGGATGCTTATACGATTAAAAAATAAAATTTGGGCAACAAACGAAACCCTCGTACAACTATACATAAACTGCCCGCATAAACACAAATACATACTATTTATATTCAACCACTTACAAAGCTTCATCCAATGAGAAAGGAAAAAGGGAGATTGAAGTTGAAGGAAAATCCGTCATCGTCACATGTCACTTCCGTATTTGTGAACTTACAAACGGAGAACAAAATTTAATTAATTATGTTATTGGATTTTTTTTCAAAAAACAAAATCTGTTAAAGATTGGTTGTAACTATTTGAAAATGTAGAGAAAAACGCGATGGGATTAGGAACAAAAAATAGTTGAAACGAGAGAAAAAGCACCATACGTATTATAATCACCGTAACGTGTGACGACACTCTGATCGTAATTGATACGCGTAACTTGTACAGCGTCGAATAGGTGCGCCCGTTCAACAATTCATATAGGTACCTATGTAATATTTGCCTACTCGTTTACACGCTCTAAATCGCTTGTGATGTCACACGCGCTCTCTCTTCATCCATCGCGATAACTAAACGTATGTTTTTAGTTTGAAAAGCGATATAGTTGAAGAGAAAACAAAAACATCAATCAGTCAAAGAGCTTGTGATTTTCATCGACCAAACTAACAAATTTGCTTAAACGCATTTTTCGACCACATTTTGAATAAATCCTCATTCGCGTTAATGTATAAACCTAATGATTGGGATGGAATAAACAAATGTAAGAAAACAACGAGCTTTAACAGTAATAATAACGGAACATCATATTTATTTATAATTATATGTGATTTATAATTGTACATTGTTAGGGCAGACGAAGAAATGAGCGATTTTTTTTTTTTTCATTTTTATCTACATATTATCTCATATAACAGTTTGCTTTCCAACTCTTTCATATAAGACATCTCTTACATCAACGATAACGATATTCACAGTAAATAAAAAATATATGTATATATGCACTGTTGATTAACCCTTCAATGGTGCGCGGTTAACTTGTCCCTTCGCGAATATGCCGGCAACCTTCCCGACAAGCGCGAGAGAGCTCGTGCCGAGAATATACTTATAGGTGCGACACGTCACGTGCTCCCTGTCGCCTCGTCCGATCGTCCAACCGAGAGCTAGGCGCGCTCCACACACTGACACACATTTTGAAAGGCCGCGTACGACTGGCTGACTCTATCTCACATTTATACTTGCAGGTATGGTTCAAAACGCTTGCACCGTCAAAGAGTTAAAGTCCTATCGACTAAATAATTGGTTGTAACATTTTTTTTAAAATCTCGAAATTCTTAAAGCCAATGAACAGCTATGATAAATGAAATCAATCTAGTTTGCGCATTCACATTATTGAATAACAATAAACTAAGAAGAGGATTTTTTTTTTTTTAAACTATAATAGTAATAATAATAATAATAATAATATTAGAAATTCAATGGCTTTTTACTTTTTCGTGTTTGTCATTGTCTAGTGTCGATTCGTAATATTCAGAAAAAGTATGTATAATTTCATATTTTGCAAGCGCTACTTTCATTCCACTCTACGAAATTTCAGCACTCATGATGTAGGGCACCACATATATATCTTAAATTAACAACTTATTTAATTATTTGAATACTTTTTTAAAATATCTTATCTACTTAAAAATTCCATTCTCGCGTCTCTTTCATTTTTGTACATAACAGTAAAATAATAAAACTCAGGTATTGCAAAATTTATGATGAAGCTCAAAACTAACTTGGCAACGGTTTTTTTTTTTTTTTTTTTAGAAAAACCTCTTTTCTCGAAATTGTAAAGATCTCATGTTTAAAAGTTGTTTCTTTCTCAACAGAAAGTATGCCATTCTCATCATTACATACTCAAAAAGGTATGATCGAAGAGTCTTCAATCTTTGTTAACAGTTACGAATTTTGCAATTTGAAGTAACTATTTTTAGTCAACAAAAATGTAAGAGTCTTCGACAAAACAATTGTATGCGGTAGTTTACTAACTACTGTATATATAGTACAGGTTCTTTTGAGAACTCGTACAAAAATTATGTACATTAAATTTATTTATAGTTTTAGTGAAAAAATATCTCAAATTTTTAATTATGTCGTACTTTCAAACCCGTGGATGTGTTTCACTCGAAAAAACAAAGTGCTAAAATACATTAGTTTAAATACTTGTAAAACATAATAATTAGGCTACCCTTTTTTTTGTCATTTTTTTTTCTCATTTTTGACATTAATTTTTCTTCAAAGGTTCGAAAACTTAGCTCGGAAAACACACAAAGATAATTACCTAGAACAAAACACTAGAAAATAATAAACGCGTATTTTCATAGAGTACTACAGTAATTTAGAGAAATTTTTTCACTTCACTAATCAATTAATTGTTTTAGAACTTAGTATGTTTAAAATACTTTTTTCTGAAATTGCTATAAAAATATTGTTTTCATCGTCATCTAACAAAGACTCGTACACGGAAAATTGTTGGAACTGTTTTTTTTTTTCAATAATAATTGTTTTACCATTGCGCTTGGAAGAATTAAAATTAGACTTGCTATGGTTCGAAGTACGTCAATGAAGTGTTTAACTCGTATGGTTAAAAAAATCCGTTTTTTCTCTTGCTTTTTTTTTGTGTTTTGTTTTGTTTTGTTTTTTTTTGTTTTTTGTTTTTTTTTTTTTTAATTCCGTTATACACCTGATTGTGTGATGTACATTGAAAATAATAAATCAGCAGCAAGGTCGGCAGCAGTAAATAGTCACTTTGATGAGCCAATGTACTCGAATGTGCGCAAGATGTACAGCCATTATCGAAAATTAAACTTTATTGTCAACCATATCTACATTGATCTTGTAGTAGACATACGGAAAGTAGTCGCTCTGACCGAAGCCCAACCCGGGAATGTCGACGCTCTGTAAATGATGCATTATGCATGTATAGATTTGTTTTGTGTTTTTGTCAAAATGAACAACGACAAGAAGGAAAAAGTCGTATACGGAAACGGAAAGACTTACATCTTGATTGCTGGACTGCAAGCCACCAGACGTGGCTGATGAATCCAAATGAGCGTACAGCTGATTCAAGACGTCCCGCAATCGCTTGGTGCTCTTTTTATTCGGGCGCAGTAGAATGGCTTGGAAATTGACGGGCAAGCCGTACCTGAGGACCGACTCGACGAAAACCCGCAAGGCCTTGACGTGTATCCAAGCGCAGAAGCACTCGCTAAAATTGACCTTCAACCACCGCACGAGAGGGCCAAACTGTTTTTTCTTGTCCGTCACGAGCTTGGTCATCTCATTTTTACCTGTGCGCAATGACACAACGTACATGTATGTACACGTAAAGATTTTTCTGGGAGGTGGGAGTATTATTTACCTGCAGCGAGCTCCTCCTCGTTGTACGTAAAGTCGCGCACTATGAATTTCTTCTCGCGAGCGTGGAGCTTGAATTCCTCGATGACTTTTTTAAAGAGGGTGACCGTGTAAAGCCCGTACTCCTGGTCTTGAGTGATGAGCTGGGAGCTTCTCGGTACAATCATGTCGGTCAATTTCTCATACATGGCATTCCACTCTTGAAAACCTTGTCTGAGGGGGAGGGGAAAACATCGAGTTTGCGGTGAAGCGAGGCAAAACGAGGAGAGATTTTGTTGGGGGATAAGTTATAAACAATACATGGCAATGGGCACGAAATCATCATCCGATTTTTAAATATAATTTAATGCGTATACCTTGGCACAATGACCAGCAGAGTCGTCAAGTATTCGCTGTCCAGTATGAAGTGTTCTTTTCTCACCAGATCCGCCAGGTTCCGCGTCAATAAGCTTCCTCTGTCAAAAGAACAAAGCGAACAAGTAGCGCGAATCACCAGCGGGTGTATATATACGAAAGTATAGGGCCAAGGCACACTCACGTTTGTTTCTTTTCGAGATTTTGCAGACTACCCTTCAGATTGTTGTAAGTGGTAGATTTCGTTTTGAGATCGGCGTCTATCTGTCCGACTTGTTTGTTAATGATGTCCGCGATGTTTCTCAGCGATTGTTTGATGGGGTATTTGGCCATGTCCCACTGGAATCGCGTTATGTACGTGGGCAAATCACCTGCGTTACACAACATTTTTCCCCGTTACAGTGGGCGCACTATCCCTCCCAACGCCAACAACGTAAACGCATGTATACATTTTATACGATACGTATGCGTAATATAAATATATAATAATAATAATAATATTAATAACAATAAACTCATTATAATCGTCCGGTGCATTAAACAATATGAAAACCATGCTGTTTCACTTGACATTATAATTATAAGGTGCACCAATAACATTAACAACCACAACAATTATTACTCATCAACTATACATATATATATATATTATGTATATGTTCACTATAATGATAATATATCTATGTATGCTGTGCTGGAATCACTAATAATTGCTATATATCTTGGTTCTCCGTCTATACGAAAATTCTCAAAAATAAACAACCAAAACACTTGACTAACTTTCTAACATCGTCTACCTATAATGTGTTGTCAAGCAATGATTTGACGTTAATTCGTACCATTTTTAATCTCCACGAGTAATGTAATCAATGATGTTGTATACACGTTAAATACGAATCAATTCAGATATCGCGTGGATTCTTAACTATAATAGTCTGGAGGATTTTTTTTTAATTTGAATAATTGCTAAATGTTGTCATCTGTTTCGATGTGTTCAAAATTTATAAAATTGTAACGGTTACTCATTTCAAAATGTACTTTACTCAGATCTATGGATTTCGTAAATCAAGCTAATCAGTTGATGCCAACGAACAAATGAATAAATCGACTGCATGGTAATTGCGTTCCATTGTTGTGACTTGTAACTATGTTAATTGAATCACTTTTAATAAAGCATTTAATTAATGCCTCAGCGAAACTTTGTGCCCCTGCTTAACTCAACTTTTATAAATGTGGTTAATAAATACTTTAGGATCGACGTTATTTTTATCATTGAAATGCAATAGTAATAGTAGTAGTCAGATTAGTGATCATGACGAAAATGTGAGACCAAACACAACGTGGGTGTGCACATTATGCAATAATTTCACCAAGCTTACACGAGAGTGATTTATAAAGAATAACTGTATGGGAATCGTGAAGTTTTTAAGCAACAAGCCAACATTTCAAAGCTCTTACTCATGCTAGCTTAAAGAATAATTCATTTTTTATGTAAAAAATTTTCATAAAGATTATCGGACTAATCATGTGGGGGTAAAACATCCATCAAATTTTTATTTATTAATTACAAAACACATGCTTTTAAGTCTACTTTCGTATGCGTAGTGTCCCATGTGTCGGTTAGATATTACTGTTTGTTTATTCATTTGGTAAAATATGCATCTGTACTGTTGTTGTATGTGGTGGTATATGTTCAATATACATATATTATAGTTTGTATTTGGTATTAAACAAATATGTACCAAGTATATAAAGAAAATTATGCTAGGGCTGAGAAAAAAAAAAAAAAAAATTAAGGGAAGATGTGGTGAAAAAAGCAAATAAGAACTTTTTTCGTTCTCCATGAAAATAAAACTTACACATACTGCTTACAATTTATGCAAATTGTAGTGAATAAGCGGTGTTATTGAAAATTATTAAAAATGGCTCATGGTTTCTACAAATTGATGCCAATGTAAAAAAAAAAAAAAAAAAAATGAAATAAGAAAAAAAAGTATGTATTTTTGAGGTTTTCCCAAATTCGACAAAAAAAGGACGAAATAAGCAAAAGCATGGGATCGTGATAACAATTGGATGGGGTTGTGCACTGTGCCACTCACAAACTGTATGTTTATATTTTGTTCAATATATATATTTTTTTTTTTTTTTTTTTTTTTTTTTTTCTTTATTACTCCAGGTGCATTGATTTGTAATATTTTTTACACACGTTTGCAATATCTAAAAATAATATCAACAATGCTCTATCGCATTTGTGAATTAGTACTGCAGTTGCCATACTAGTCTACATTGGACATGTAAAACGAATACATAAACCAAAATCAACTGTCATATATAAATATATTGTATAACCTTTACACATATTTTTACGAGTATAGTATTAAGAATGTGACGAGGATTTTTTCTTTTGAGTGTTACTTATTGTAAGTACAAATATATTCAGTCCTGTGCCATGCTAGTACAGTATAAAAGTTTTAACCAACACAATAAAAATAATGATAACAACGCGAGAGTCAACGAAATCGTGAATTGTTAGCCGAAAAATAATTTTTTGAATCATTTGTAATCTCGAAAATTATGATGCTGCGCCTCGCACAATATTGTGAAAATCGAGCGATTAATTTTTTTCTTTTGCTAATCGTCATGTACTGAATATTCAATAAGAGAAAGTAAAATATTCAACTTTGAATAGGTAACATGAAAAACAACGTGGTGCGAAATTGTTGCACACACTATGCGACTCAACAGATAAACATTTTTGCCACTGTACACCACGTCTACGAATCTCTCTACCTCTGCTGGGATATAAACTCATAACAAACAAAGAGAAAGAAAGAAAGAGAGAGAGAGAGAGAGCGGAGCTAAGGAAGGAGGGGACGAGGGGGATGATTGCCACAAAAAAGTAAGAGTAGTAGTACGACGAGTGATGGTATAAAAAACTATTACAAAAGAAAGAAAAAAAAAAAAAAAAAACATAACGGGGGGAGCTCTGGGTGGGTGGTTTCGGTGGCCGTGACGGGACGGGTACCTGGATTGGGCAGTTTGCCGTCGGCAATCGCTTGTTCTTTCTCAAGGCCGTCGGCGTCGTTGTCGTCCTCGTCCTCGTCGTTGTTGTTGTCCAACGGTTCCAGGCCCCGGCGAGTCGGCTGCTTACGGTGGTGGTGCTGCTGGTGCTCGGGACTGGCGTTGCCGGGCCGGGGCGAGGGGCCACGACGGCCCCGCCGGTTTCTCCCGCGGCGGCGGCGACCGCGACGGCGGCCCGGCTTTTGCCGAGGCTCGTCCGCGCAGCTGCTGTTGCTGCTGCAGCAGGTCGACGAGGGAGACCGGGAGGACGTGGGGGAGCTGCGGGGACTGGGAGTGTTGCGGGGCGAGGGCGTCGACGGGGTGGAGGAGCCAGCGGCCGTGCACCAGTGCGCCTGGTAGCACGAGTAAATCGAGGGCGAGTCGCTAGAGGCCGCGCCCTGCGAGCTCGAGGACGAGCCCTTTTTGTTGTCGTGGTGGTGGTGGCGATGATGATGATGATGATGATCATCGGACTGATGATGATGGTGGTGGTGGTGGTGGTGGTGGTGGTGGTGATGATGGTGGTGATGACCGGTTGCGGACGACGAGGGAGGGGATGGTGGATGCTGGGAGGGTGGCTGATGGCTGCGCTGATGATGTTGCTGACCTAGGCAGGCGTGCAGCTCTGCGGGCGGCTCTTGCGACCTGTCCGCCGTGTCCCTCCAGTGCCTCTGCTGCTGGTCCTTGCCCAGGGCCGCCGCAGCAGCAGGCTTGCACGACGGGGTGACGGGCGTGTTGGGCGGGGTGTCCGGACCCCCCTCGGGACTCTCGGCATCGCCGTCCACTGACGTCAGACCTAGCCATTCATACAGCCCAGTCCCAATTCTCCAGAGCGACTTTTTTCATTTCATTTTTTTTTTTTTTTTTTTTTTTTTTTTTTTATTTACGAGAGCGTCTCGCTCAATCTAGTTTTTATACATGTATATATATAATGTGTATTGCGTCCTACGCCAAAAGCCTAACGACAACGCTGATGCGACGAAACTCAACGAAAACAAAGTATTATGTGTGGATACATAAACTCAACGGGATTCACCTCTGCGCCTCAGAGTATTTAATTTTCTGCCGTACTTGAACTTATATACTCATACAATTATCGACACCTTGATCCGTAATAAATAATAAATCGCAATCATCGACATATTTTTGTTATTTCTTTTACCATGTCACCGTCACCAGCATAAACACGGTTGTCCGAGTCCAAGCATCGACCCGTGTTTCCCACATAAAATCGTCTTCAATTAAATACTCTGATCTCAAAGAAGTAACCAATAACAAAATAAGCAAATAAGGAAAAATAACAACAGAAAAAAAAACAACGTAGAAATCAATGAGGAACGGACGGGGGAGGGATGGATTGAAAATCATAAAAACAAAAAAAACCAGATAGCAAATAAAATTGTTCCATTATGGCGCAATAAATGTAATCAGCAAAAAATAAACGGAATCGATGAAGGACGTACGTATGTGTGAAATGGATAACTAAATGTAAAATCCGGCGCGAAAAATCGAGAAATAAAGAATGAAACCAAACAACGACAGAAAGAAAGTGGGATACGTGGGTACGGAACGTAAAATTGTGAGAGAAAATCAAATAAATATAGGTAAATAAAAAACCTATGCAGTGACTAATCGGAGCTTGGTGACCACAGTAACCCAAGCAACTCCTTGCGTTGTCCACTTATTGTACTCATGTTGTATTTTAAACATTACTTAGATAATGTTATTCTTATTATTCATGTTACTATCATCATTACAAAACATTCATGTAATCGACACAATTATTATTATTATTATTATCATCTTATCATTTCGTTACGTATAATCGTATCGTTATAATTTTGCACAGTTTCATGGAGTTTTATTGTATCACAATTATTATTATTATTTTTTTTTTTTTTTCGTTTTTTGTGTGCAATGCAAGTTTCAAATCAAATCGAAAATCAAGCACTTGACTTGCGTGTATGGTATACACAATTTGATTGATTTAACGAAGCTGCAAGTACAATTCACCTGATGTATATAGTATATTTTATATACCCCTGCTTTATCGTAAAGTAGCACATTGCACAAATGCCTGATTATATAGGTATATAATTCCACAAGTCATGTTTTTCTTTCTTTTTTTTTTTTTGTACGTAATTTGTTATAGGCAGTGCACGTGTATGAGCATTTGTTAGTTCAAACAATGAGTTAGGTACAGGGAGAAGGGTTAATGTGGTCCAAATAAAAATAAAGCAAGCAAAGCAACACTACAAATACGTCAATTGGGGGAGATAAGAGAAAAAAAAAAACAATCAATTTTCAACTAAAACAAAAAGCCAGCTTATACACTTTACATTCAACTACTTGACACGGCGTACTCAATTGCGATGTAACGTTCGGTTACGGCATCTTGATATCTTTTTTTCCCCATACCTAACTTTTTTTTTTTTTTTTTTTTTCTGTTTTGTTCGATTGGATATTGTTTAAAAATTGAAAAATTCCCGTTGCTCACGTGATTTTCGAGTACGCCGCGCCATAATTGTCATTTATCAAGTATCAATTTTTACAAATATGTCAATGAAAACCTGTTTTTTTAATTCTTAACGTATCCGATTCCGTTCGTTACATGAAATATCACAATGACAATAATTATATCACAGAACGAAAAAAATCACGTACTTTTACATTGATTTTGTGCTCACATTTCATAAGTTTAAAAACGAAAGTACTTAAGCTAACGCCATGTATTTAAAATATTGACTAATTAGTATACCGCAATACAAAAAATAATGTGAAATTTTTATTACATAAAATACCCAAAAACTTTTAAAATGGTCATAAATAGACGCCAAACGCATTCAAAATTCAAGGTCACTTCGTATAAAGTACCAAACTTCTTAAAAATAAAACAACCTATGGACATTTGTGAAAATCATCGAGAAGGAGAATTTGACTTATAAATGAAAACCTCAAGTCGTAATTTCATGTTGAAATGGTTTTTTGTATGTGATTAGATACTTGTATGAATATGTATGGAAAAATGAGGTTTTCTAATGTAGAAAATTTTTATGTTTCGAATGTCACGTAAATTTCACTTTTAACGAAATTTTTTAAAGTGAAAAATTAATTATGTATCATGACAAGTAAGTAATGTTTAAGTGCTTATTAAAATGGTACTATGAAAGACACTTACAAAATGTGAGCAATATTAGTTAATGTAATGATTGCATTGTAGTTTTATCGATAATATTGTTTAATATTTAAAAGAAAAATTGTTTAAAATAAACTAAAATTCATTCTAATGTTCCTAGAATATACTTTTAATACATAAAATTAAAAGTACTTAAAATAAATAGACGTACTTTTATTAAAAAAGTGAAAAAAATAAAAAAATGTTATTTACATTAGTGTATGTTTTGTGTTGTGTTTAGTATTGTCTGTTGTCAATACATATTATTGGTGGGTGAATAAATAAATAAAAAAAATTGGGACACCATACACTAAATACTATTTAGGGTGAGAGAATTAAATTACTTGTAGAACCTAATCAAAGAATCGAAACTGAGATGCGTTGCATCTTGCGTGCAGTGATTATGGAAAATAAATAGATTTAATTCTCTCAGAATTATAAGAGCCAATACTCAAAACATACAAGTAGAAGAATAAATAAATTAATTAAAAAGCAACATATTAGTGAATACTGTACTTACTATTATTGGCCATTAAATTTTCGTGTAGCTTATCTCTTTGATCTTCCAAAACTTCACCCAAATACGTAGCCACCTTGCGCGTCACTTGTTCAACATAAGTGTCAAGTTTTCCAAGATCATCTGACAGTCCTACCAGCTGATCTAAAGTGCCCACTTTTAGATCAGGTATGTGAAACTTATAATTCACTGACAAAGAATTTTGCTTGGAAGTCAGATTGTTCATCGTCTCCCATGTTTGTTGGCAAGTTTCGTCGCCTGGGGCAGATATCAACCAGTATTCCGTCATCTTGAACTTGTTTTATCAAACTTCTGCAATGCTGGAAATATAAAAATGAAATAAAAAATTTCTTTCATTGTCCACTGCGTCGATAAATACCAAGAATGAAAATAATATACAAGTGGGAGGTTGACGTATAACTAGAGAGAAAATACTTTTGACAAATACAAATGTCACAAATTACTGATTGATTACCAAACATTTCATTTGATCAAATTCCTCAAGATAAACATTACAAGGCTGCAGTGAACTCTGTTCATACAAACATTGTCCAATTGAAAATTACCGATTATTCCAAATCGTCCCCCATGAGTATCAAAGAGGATGTTGCAAATGTTTCTGGCTAATATAAGATGTTGTCATGAGTAACAAACGTCACTGTGACGAGGAGGATAGAAGACGTACACTATAGAGGTGCGTGGTCAAGCTGAGGGGGGTTGAAAGCAGGGAGATGGGGGATGAGTTCCAGCAAGTGCTGAGAACAGCCGGAGGTGTGGCAAACTTCTGGCGAGCTTATTCCTCGTGAATAATTACATAACGTATGTGATTGCACGTGACTGAGCACACAGTGGTATATAATACGCGAAAAGACGATGACAGAAGAGAAAGAGAGAGAGCCCGAAAATATAGACTGTCAGAGAATAATAAAGATGTAGATGCATGCACACTGCGTTGTAATAGCTGCAGCATGCAGCAACGCACTGGCGATCGACGTCGCGCCGAGCCACTTGGAATATACGAGGGGAGAAGCAAGGAGACGGTCGTCCTTGGGAGGCGAGTTGGCCGAAAATCAATATCGAAAGAGGAGACGGCGCCAAGGGAGCGGCCATTTTATCGTCTGCGAATGGGGCTGAGGAGGGTGAGGGTGGGCGTATATGCATTAATAATAAGGTACACCTACCTGCTGGCGGCTATGCGGCCGTGGAGGAGAGCTGCTGCTGCTGTCCTGTTTTGGAGCAGCAGGTCAGCTGATTAGCTGGACTCAGGCGAGCGAGTTTCAGCAGCAGCAACAACAACAAAAACAGGGACAGCCGAGCAGCATTGCTCGGGTGACCGGAAGGCGATCGAGGAGATGCTTGCCAGCTATATTATAGGTACTCAACAGCAGCGGTGGCGGCTGGCGGGCAGGCAGCGGCTGCAAGCATCAAGCGCGAGCGAGTACGTTTATTAGCTCGCTCACGTGACGGCGACGAGGAGGAGAGCCAAGAGTTGATATACTATACCAAGCGGCACTCGGTGTCCCCGGTAATGCTGCGACGTTCGGCGACAACGGCGCGTGAGTTCGACGACGATGATGCGGCCCTGCCTGCGCGCACCCGCTACCTCTAATGTAATCTATAAGACTACTTGTGTGACTGCCGTCTGCTGCTTGTGCGTCGTCGTTCGTCGTCGGCTCTGCTCCGGTCACTTGACCAAGTCAGCTGCTCTGTGAGCTTCAAGACTGCCAATGAAACGACACTTAACCGTCTTTGGTGGATCGGCGTTGCCGTGTACATGGTGTGATGATTTGGACGTCTATAACGAATTTTTTGGATTAAAATTAAATTGCACAAATATTAGAGGTTCGAGTGCTCGGTCGAGTGTTTGTTAACAGGGATCACCGATCCTCGTTGAACAGGTTTATCTATTTTGGTAGTGGCAGCAGTGGATATTGTGTTCCAAAACTCATCACTTTCTGCCACATCTTTCAGTGCGAGAGCAAAAAAGAAAAGCAGTGACTGCGATTCAATTTGTTAGACAAGGATATACCTACAGTGTGTGTTTTTCCAGCTAACCATATTTCGGAAATTTGGAACATATACCTATCTCAAAGAGAGAGACCTGGACCAACACCAATTATACTTATCGTATTCAACTGAACTGTCAAATAAGTAAGTACTCAAATAGTTCAACTGTAAAATAAGTTGGTGTGCGTAAGTGTCTTACTCACAATCAGCAGTTTTTTTTGGTAAAAGTGTAGTACGTATACGATAATAGTCGGGCGTGAAATTCGTCATTTGTCAACTGTAACTAAACATTCAAGTACACGTACAATATCCACAGCTTTCATTCTTAGATTGATTGCGTGCTGCATTCCTTTGAAATTGTAATTCTGTAATTCGTACACGGTTTATATTTATTTATTTACGTTCTTGCTACATTAAAGTATTAGGTAAAATCGTTTAGCCTCGCAAGTATCATCTTTTTTTTTACGTTCAATCTAACAAGTGAGGTTAAACAGGCAATCAATATTTTTTCAATGATTAATTTGTCCAATAACATTTTCTTTCTAGCCTGAATTAGTTTATCATGGGATGCGATGGTGGTACAATTCCAAGACGAGACGAGCTTGTCAGAGTCAAGAAGAAGCCAGAAAAGGTACTTGCAGTTTGTTGTCTTTTTTCTTCTTTCATTATTGAATTAGTATAACCTATTATGAAGATTAAATATTTGTAATTAAGGCAGTTTAATTATCATTATGTGCTAATCTACACGTTGTTTGTTACAGAGAGATAAGGAAGCTGAGTTAGCGTACCGCTGGAAACATTGCTCAATTCGACAATTACCTTTACAAGCGCCAATTGTAGCATGCGGATTTGGTCGACTGTACAGTAAAGAATCGGTACTCGAAGGACTGTTGGATCGTTCTGTTCTTCCCGAATCTGCTGAACATATTAAAAATTTGAAAGACGTGAAAAACTTGAATTTGACTGCTAATCCAGCCTACGAGGGTGACAAAATTAAAAATGGTGGATACATTGATGATGGAAAGAGCTCTTTTATTTGTCCAGTCACAGGATTAGAAATGAATGGAAAATACAAGTTTTGCTTCTTGTGGAATTGTGGATGTGTCATGAGTGAACGAGCATTAAAAGAAATCAAGTCGTTTGTAAGTTTCTTTATGTTTTTCCATTCATAGAGCCTACATTATTTTTTACAAGTTGTATGTAAAATTTTTTTAACTGTTCTTATTTTTTGAATTTATTTCAGACTTGTCACAAGTGTCAAAAACCTTTCACAGATACAGATATAGTTATTTTGAATGCCCAAGAAGATGATTTAAAAACTATGCAAGAAAATATTGTAATACGTAAAGCTGAACGAAAAAGTAAGAAACGACAGAATGAAGTTGTTAGTACAGATAATGGTACAGAAAAAGATGAAAGTTCAAGCAAAAAGATCAAGAAAGAAAAACAAGACATACCTAATAAAGTAATAAAGAAAGATGTACAAGACCCAGCATACAAAAAAGCTAAAGATGACTACAGCGTGGCTCAAGATCCAAAAGCTTCTGAAGTTTTGAAAAGTATATTTACAACGCACAAAAGCGCTTCAGAACAAACCAGGGCTCACTGGGTAACATACAATCCTTTTTACAATTAGGATAACAAAATTCAATTCAAATTCGATTATATTGGTATAAATATTGGTGTATTTAATTTAATGTAAGTCATACAAAATTATAAAAATTTCATAGGTAGTTTTAGAGTAAACATACAGTTGGGTCGTTAAAATAATGTTTATTTACGGTAACATTAAATTAATTTTGTAATCAAACCATTGACTTACCGAGATGGATGATTTTATTTTTAATTCTGACTAAATAAAGTATTTATCACAAAGAATTAACTACTAGATGTATGTACAATTATTGTTATTTATTTGCATCGCACTTAGGACCTTTTGCGAACAAGTTCCATAAAGTTGTGTATACAAAATGAATATTTGATACTTTTAAAATTCAAAAAGGCACACAGCAAAAGATTTGGCTATAATTTTTTTTTTAGTGTACTATTTTATGCTTTGGCACAATCATTATCGAAATTAGCTTTAAGCATTTTAACGTAACGGTACTTCCATTTCACTACCACGGAGTATTAAGGATTGTTATGAGTCCATTCAAGTTTTTGGAAAAATATTTTATCGTTATATGTTAGGCACTCGTATCGTAATTACTTGCATCACTCTTTGTAATCTACCAATTGTTCTGTTACGTCTGAGTCGATTTATTGCTGTACAGCAATGCCACTTATTAATTACTAAAATGAGTGCAACTAGTATCATTACAATACATATGTAACTTAAATAACCAAATTTCTTCTGATATAAACTATCTTCACTATCATTGTCGTGTTGGTTGATGATTTTGTCGTAAGGAATTATAGTGTCGATTTTTATTTTGTTTCGCTTATGATTCCAAAGTGGATCTGAATCTTGAAATGTTGGAACTGCCACTAATAATGAATTTCCTGATGATGGCAATTTTTGGGTTTTGTACAAGGTTCTGAAAATATCATAGCATGTATGATGAAAAGTTTCATAAATCTTGTTTCACTATAATTTTATTGTTATTAGACTTTTGTGTAATATTTATTTATATATTTTTCACTTTTAAATAAGCCCTTGCAATTTGCAATTTATGTGTGAGTTAAAGTGAAATATAAAATTATTAAGCACTTACTCTGGAGCAGATTGATTTAATGGTGCACGTGTCGCCAGCACCGAAATAGGACAAGAAGGAAGAGGACGTTTGGTTGAGCCTGAAAGTTCCAGCACTTTGCTATGACGTTTTAAATTACTGTCAATCATTCGCTTGGGAAACTCAACCAAATCTAAATTAATGAAATTTTTTTTTCCTTTAATGCGATCTTCTTCTTCCGCAAACACTGACGGTATTTTTCCAGTTGTGGCGAATTCCAAAAAAGCATCCAACATCCAAAAACATGCTAGATAATTTTAATACAGATAAAATGAGCAGTAGAGAATAAAAGTTGTATCAGTTAATGGAAAAAAACAGTTACGCTTATGGGGGTGATTGTCATCAATGCAGTTTGAATCTCCATAAATAACAATGCGACCGGTATTGTTGGATCTGGTTACTTTTTGATCCTTATCAACGCTTCCGAAATTACCAACTTGAAGGAATCCGAGAATCGGCACATACAAAGATTTTTTCTCTTCAGTTTCTTTTAGTAATTCTTGGCCTTGGTCTCGCAATTCTGCATGCATGATGAAACCTTTTTTAGGAAAGCTGAAACGACAAGCTCTTTTAATGACATGATAAATTGATAATAAAAATTATTTAGAATAAATAGAAAAAAGGCATGAAAGAATACAGCAACAAGAAAATGTCTCACTGGGTAATAACAGTGCCAGATGCGTAAGTGACGGTAGGGTGCTGTCCTAAAGTAAACTGACCATCTCTAACACTGTCACCAAGAGCGATGCCCCAGCTATCATATAGCAAATCGTTTAAGGCTGGAACGTTTGCTCCTCCTGTATCCGGTACCCACCACTGCCGAGTATTTTCATCGTAAAACTTTACCTTGCGCATTACTGTTATGTTATACCAATCCGCAAACACCACCAGAGCCAGTCCTTCCTCTTCTACATCTTTTTTTAATTTTGTTATCTATAGAATAATCAATTAATTAAATTATTTCCAGTTAATCATTCGAGATCTTGATAGAAATGATAACGATAGTCTACCTCGTCTGGAAAGTACTCTTCCTCAGCATCTACAAGCAAGAGAGTTCCATAGTTGCGAGCATCGAAACATGTAAAGGGTGTTCCCAACACTTCCACGTAGTAACCAGCATTGCGCAAATGCTGGTACATATCTTTGAAATTTGTATGTATATGATCTCCATTCCAGTCAAGGGGATCTTTTTTGGCTTTTAAATCATCCCGCGGTAAATACCCAGGAGGATACCTCAAGTTATGGTACTGGTCCCACAATATTCGCTTACTAAAAAAAAAAGTAATTTATACTTGGATAAAACAACAAATTTCACATCAACTTAGCTAAAGTTTCAATTTACTGTCGAGGAGGTGTAGGTATAATTTTGGCTTTCACTGGTAACTGAATTTTCGAGCGTCTGGCTTCTTTCTCTCCATATCCGGAAGGAGATTCTACCGTTAGTGTTATTAAGCCTGAGAAATGTAATATTTTTTGTGAAACGGTATTTTAATGAACCCAAAGCGTCTGGAGTCTTTGTTTAAATAATATAAGGCAACAATGTTAAGAGAAATACTATTTTCTTACCTTGGGATATGCCTTCCCAGTTTTTTGAAGACGCTGGTACGGTAATTGCTACTGCTAACCAGCCTGACCAAGGCCACAAAATGTCTGAATGCGTCAAGGAAACGTCAATGTGTTCGCCATTAGACTGAGTGTATGGATGCCAAGTTAACTCGGTAACACGTCCAGAAACACCCAATCCATTTAATATGGTGACATTAACAATAATTGGCATACCAGAATAATATATCGCCTGTGTACAATATGGCCACATGTACTGAATTTCCGTTAAATCTATGTAACTAGAGAAAAAATATCATTTTCGCGTTACACTTTCTAAGCAACGTAAATAGCTGCACGATCGGTCTTATCATTACCTTGGACTCAGAGTGGCGACTGGTGTGTAAGACTGTAAGTATTGGAATGCTGCAACAAGATCTAAACGACCAGCTCCTTGTTCAAACATGCCGATGCGAGGTAGGCGATATGCTGAGCTTATAAGTGCTTGCTTCATACTTGCTGGAGTTATCTTGAAAGATACAATTTGATGCTCAATCATTAAGGAATTTCAGAATTGCCCTCTTTAATGAATAAAAAAATAAGGAAAGTATAAATTGAAAAAAAATTACTTTTTAGGAAATTTAAAAGTTTGAGTTAATTTTTTTTTAACTATCAAGGAACGTTATGACTATTCCAGCATACCTTTGGTTTTAAATTCATCGAATCATTCACATTAATAAAGCCACTAGCCAATAAAGCTACCGCTCCAGCAACGACTGGGCTTGCAACAGAAGTGCCAGATAGCGTTCTACAACTACTCTTTAAAGCGGACCCACGAACTCCAGACCCATATGTAACAAGATCTGGTTTCAACCTTCCATATCCTGCAGGCAATTCCCATGTAGTCATGCCACGAGAAGAAAACTTTGCAATTTGATCTTCCCAATTTATACCACCAACACCAATCACGTCCATTTGATCAGCAGGATTATTTAGTGTACTGAAAATCAATGAATAAATTGTGAATCGATATCATTTTGAAGATTTTTTGCGAGAAAAAATTTAATAATTACCCATAAAGGGGTCCATCATTGCCAATTGCAGAAACCATGATAACACCATTAGCAGTAAGTTCCCAAACTTTGTCAACAAAAGGCTGATCCATAAAATCAGGTCCTCCTATACTGAGGTTCAGGACTGTCATTTTTGTAAGTATTGCATAATTAAATGCGTCAAGAAACCAGGAAGTGTATGAAACCTGGTTAACAATGTATGATGTATACAAAACCTTATTAGTTTTTAGAAACCCAAACACTTAAATTATGATTCAATTTCAAACTATACTTGATCATTGGTGAACACGCGAAATATGTAAAGTTCAGCATCTGGAGCAAAGCCTAGACATTCCTTGGAAGAAGATGCAATCACTCCTGCTACAAAAGTCCCATGACCCAATCCATCTTCAAGAGTTTTTTCGTTGGTCCAATTGGTACGTTCTTTAATTTTTTTGAAATGTGGATGACTTGCAGCCAATCCTGTGTCAAATATCGCTACCTAAATATAATGACCATTATTAGTTTATTCATCTCTTACTTGTTTAATTACTTATTTTTTCATCACCTTGACACCTTGACCAGTAACACCCAGTTTCCAGAGTTGTTCAGCTTGTAATATGTTTGTGATTTGTTTAGGAATAGCACGTAATATTTTCCTGAATCCATATTGGCGATTTTGTGAGAATGAATTTTCCTGAAAATATTTGTAGAGCTTAAAAAAAAAATCAAGTGGAATAAGAAATACAATAAAATAAAAGAAATTTTACGTTTTTAATAGTTTTCTTTGTAAAACTTTGGTTTTCTGGCAGATCCCAATTTTCATCATTTGAATACTTTAAGGTTCTATATAAAACTTTATGTAGAGTTACTCTGTGAACCAAAGGGTGATTCCTTAAAGCATCAAAACCAGTTTTCTTATGGAATTCTTTGATTCTAACAATATCAAAATCACTTGGATATTTGGTAGCAAAATTATCTCTTGATAAAATTTCCCAATCTTTTAATCCAGAATGAGTAAGAGCACTTTTTATGTACTTTTCACGAGTCTCCTTTTCATAGTAACCCTTAAAAACTACAATGTATTCATTATCAATGACTTGAGAAGAAAATTCAACTTTAACACTTTGAGATGATTCAGAAGAATTGTATGAGTTTTGACCATTGTCGGTCTCACAAAAAAAATTGCAAGATTTTTGAAAAAGTGGCTCCTTCAGTAACTTATGACTGATTCCTGTGATGCTACATAGCAATACCAAGAAAGAAATGTAGAGCCAATAAATTTTTGGCTTCTTCATACTGCAAAACCTTGGAAAACATAATACTGTGTCAGTAAAATAGGGGAAAAAAATGTGTACAAAACATTAACATGAAATTAAATGTACTCAATAAAAAAATTATTGCAAGCTCAAAAAACATCATTACTAGAGAAAAAGTTAATTCTCTTCTCACCTTCATATTGTTTGGACACGGCAATCGTCTTAACCTAAATTTCCGCGGCAAAGAGCTGCTTGAGATGTTTCAACTCAAATTCAACTGAAATGCTCTAACTGTGACATTTTTGTTGCATACATTGGTAAAGCGATAAAATGTCAAGAGCTAAAAAATATATAGCCGCAGGATTACTATTACGCTTTTGAAAGCTCGCACGCCAGATGACTCACTTAAACTCAGCATCAGCAGACGACAACAACATATTTATGTTTAGAATTTGTGCGGCACGCGGTAATTTTTGGCTTGTACAAGTCCAAATTAATGTAGATGTAATACATATACTAATAATAATTGATAAAATTACCGTGCCAGATGATTCATTAGTGAATTTATTTAATTTATTAAAGTTTCGCAAATAATTTTCACGCATCGCATGTCACGGAGAGGCATTATTAATTGAGCATATGTTTGATGTGATCGGTAAATCCGTAAACGAGGGTGGAAGGTACTTAATTTTAAGATAATCATTTGTAGCAAAAAGTCGATCAATTAAAAAATTACATTCGCCAGCGTTTGATTTTATCTAGAAAAGAGATACAATAAGTCATATGTATAAGACTCTAGTTAATATATGTATTAAAATGTATAAGTATATATAATATGAATAGATAAAAAATCTATCGATCGATACTTTACGAGCAAGAACAAGGAAAAAGAATTGATTCAAATAAATAACAAAACGTTGAAAAATTCAAGCGATTTAAAACAGCCCAAGAGCTACAAGGTGTTGAATAATTTCAAAAAATATATTAATAATTGTATGGAATGCGATGCCCATACTCGTCGGTGAATAAAAGATTTTATTTATTTTGCCGTTTGGCCCTAAGCCCAATATTCACGGAGATACGGATGTTTAAAGTTTTGGATCACTTTCAATATGAAAATGCTCTCGTAATCTGATTAGTGTAGCAAACATGACTCAGCGTAAAGAAAAATTACACAAGTGTGCACACTAATTGAAACTGATATATCAGCAATGGCTATCTATGTACGTCTATATTGCATATAATAAATAGTTGAACGGACGGAATAAAAAAAAAAATAAAACTAAATAAAATAATAAAAATTAAGCATCAAGTACTGAGATCGATTCCCAAGTAAATTACAAGTGAGGCAGTTTTTTTATTTTTTTGAATGTACTTATCACTATAAGTTACTGAGAATTAATTTTACTGGCTCCAAAAAAATATATTTACATTCTTTATACAATATTCTGCAGTTATCGTGTAAAAATGAAAAATTGCAAACAGGAAACGACAAAAAAAAAACACATTGCAAATTGCCTGTCAGTTTCAAACGTCCAAATGAATGTATATTCGAAAGGAAAGAGTAGTCGATTCGGGAGTATTTGGACACTAATATTTTATGAGAAAAATTGTGGTCTGCCAAAAGTTGTGGCACTAAAAGCTACTTAATCTATCAATGTTGCGAAGTGAAAACCTAAACAAACGAAGAAAACGGCATTTTTGTGGAATTTGCGTTTGGCAAGAGCCTTTATTTGTATTTATTTGTACTTGAGTGGCACTTTGAAAAGTATAGTTGACGTTTCGAAACGCCGACTGTTGGAGCATTGAAAACGCATTGTATTTTTAAGTGCCGGTGTAAATATTAAAAAGCCATCAGACCGTTTTTTCACGAAAGTTATTTCAGAGTATCAAACAACAGCTTTGTCCAATGAATATACTATACGAAAAGAAGTAAACTTTCTTTAAATTGGCCGAGAAAATCTTCCTCTAGGTGTTATATTTTATACAAAAGTATATGTGCAAGGATCGCCCTATAAGAAAAATAATTTTCTTGATTTTGAGAACACGAGCGTGAAAAATGAGAAGATGGGTACTTTTATAATTTCGTTGAAGCAGTTAAATTTCAAATTTTGGACTGCCATGCGAGTATTATTAAGTAAAAACATCATACTTTTAACAACTCATACGTACAGTCCCAGTTAAAGTACGTAAAATCGGCATGATCGTTTTTACATTTGTATATAGGTATACTGGGTATCACGAAACGCCACCATTAAATAGAGCAGTAAACGTAGCGGAGGCTTACATTAGAGTCTGTAACAGAGAAGCAGAATGAAAAGAAAACCTATACAAGTTGCCATAGTAATGAAATTGTAAACAAGTGTGGATGGATGCAACCATTGAAATTCAAGTATATAGATACCTACCTACCATTTAGTCACCTGCTATCACCGATAAATGAGCAGAAGTATATGTATAGATTGCTGGCTTTTTTTTGCGTAGCTGAAAACAATCATTAATCGGCATATTTTATCTCTGTTATCGTCATGCGCACCTTTTTTCATACAAGCTGAGTCAGGTAAGTGACATTCAGCATCATCATTCATGTTTCACTGTAATTTTTATGCCATTGACTAGCAATGATACACCTCATGGGTTGTAACTCAATTTTTGTTGAATGATATTTTATCAATTAAAGAAACAATAACACTGTTTCCGGATAGTGAAAAGACCACCTCAATATATCTGCACCAAAAATAAAAAGCCAGATGTTTAAAAAGTATTTTAATTTTAGTTATGTGAAACACTTCATTTTTGTGTCATTTCCTGATTGTCTTTCTATCGTTTATTATAAAAAAAGAAAAAAAAAAAAAAAAATGTCTTCGTTTAGTTTGTCTGTCAATATAAATTATTTTCATACCATCATTTAAAATGAGGATAATTTTTTATTGCAAATAAAATACTAAAATAACATACCACAGGCAGTTTCTATTTCATCAAGTATTTAATAAAACTATGATTCTTTCTATTAGAGCTTAATTAGTATAAATAATTACAAATAATATCAAATACTAACAAAGTACATGAGTTTGTTGGCATTATCAAGATTAATAGTTATATATATGTATAGTAAGTTCAACAAATTAAAAGTTTTAAAAATTAAAGGTCGTCAAACGACAATACTTAAATCATTACATAACATGTGAATTTTAAATGAGTTAACACTATCCATCACACATTCTGTTATAACATATGTACACGATACTCTCTCAATATAGAGTCTGAACTGATTAAGGCTCCTGGCTGATTGCAAGTATTTTTCTGCAATGTACAACATTTTTACTTTTCGTACTACACGTTTCCTTGAATACTTTTTACTTTTTTACTCTTGGCTCTATAATGCTATGCCAAATAATATGCGAAAAACGAATGGACGTACATATTGATGTCAATGTAACGTAATTGTTTTATTTTTAAAAAATTATATGAAATTACTCGAAACTAGTGATATTGTGCAAGTAGTTTTATGCAGGTTTGTACGGTAAAAAAATGTGAAGACTGAAAAAAACTTTTGAAAAAAGACTATCAAAAATCAAATAATAAACGTTTTACAGGATAAATCTGTTATTGGATAAATAATTAAACGTATATGTACAAATGTTTCTTAAATAGTTATAGTAGCATAGAGTGTTAACAAATTCTACTCGTGACTTAGCACGATAAATCTCGTATCTGAGAGTGCCTTTATACTTAATTTTGAAGTAAGATTTTTTATAGGCACGAAAAATGATTTATTTCTTTGTAGTTTTTTTTTTGTTCTTCATTTGTATTAAATGCACAATTCCACTGGCCATTTTGTAGACTAACAGGGTACTTGCGAATCCCCAGACAGTTTGGTTTTAAAAAATTACAAAATCAAACCTGTACCAAGGCAGTATGTACACAAGTGTTACAGTGGACACTGAATTCATGGATAAAAAATTCAGTAAACATACGCCAGCTTTTGTGCCACAACACCTCTCGCTCTAGTGTATTTGTGCAGCTAAACCGTTTTTCTCCGGAGAGAGAGAAAAAGAAACAGTCACACCATTATCTCTCATAAACAGACAAATTGACTATTGACTCTTGAGCTCCTTGCCAATACTGTAAGACACAATTTTGTTCCAGTCAATTTTGGTTCTCATGACTGGCAATTGTCGGCGCAGTGCCTTGAACGTCGTGTCCGACATCGTCTGGTAATTTGCCGAGATGGCAGTCTGATAGTCGTTTTCCGACTCGAGAACAAGGCGTATCAATTCTTTAGCCGTCTGCTTTTCAGAGGATATCGACAGGCTCTCCTTGACCTCTTTGCTGCTCACGAGCTGGACGTTACCGTCTTCGTAGTAATGAACCTGCACCTTGAGGCTACCCTTTAACTCGGCAACGCCAGAGCTCGTGCTGAAGTTGACCGTCCATACGGAGCGCCAGCGACCGTTCCAAAAGTTTTTCGGCTGAAACTGGTGATCCTCTATGCAAGCCGTCAGGGTAATGTTGTCTGCCAGAAGAAAAGAACCACAAGTAAATAACTAGCAACAACAACAGCGAGCCCGAGCAGTGTGGTAAGTGCACCACTCACTTAAACGACTAAACACGAAACAAAACAAAACAAAAGAAAATAGTTACAACAACCCACCTGCTGACTGGCTCTTGCCGAAGACGGAGCAGGCTCCGTGCCGGTAGTGGTTCTGCGTGTAAGCAAATATTTCGTCCTGGAGGGCCAGCCTCCAGGGTTCAGCTGTCACGTCTGGCTCGTAGGGCTCATAGTCCTGTGCCTCCTTCCTCAAATGGTCGTACTTGAAGGACTGCTTGCTCCGGGGATCGTAGAACCTCTGGTTGCCCAGATCGTTGTACTCGGTTATGAGGACGGGCCACTCGCTGCCTTCGATCTATGAAAAACGACAATAACAATAACAACAATGGCAACTAATAAATGCAGTTATAGGTTTAGGCTATATTGTATATGTATGTAAGTGTACAGTCATCGCGAACGGTACTTAAAAAAATATAGATAGGTATATGTGGGTAAATAGGCGGAGGTGTGAGGGGGCGTAGGAGAAATGGGTGACGATGATGATAACGATATGATATGGTTACCCCGTATACCTTGGTGGATATGAGCTGGTCCTTGTTGTACTGGGCAAAGGCCGCGGAGGCGTCCTCCTTGAGGAGGGTGTCGTTGTTGAGGAGTACCCGGACATCGTTGAAGACCTCGTTGAACTCACCCGGTGGCGAGTGCTGGATAAAGTCCGAGACGATCCGGACCTTCTCCTGGTCGGAAACCACGACTGTGTCCGCCATGTTGCGCGACCGTGTCGTCTGAATCAGTCTGATATGTCAGCTAAAGCTGCGACGAGCAACAAGCGGAGCGCCGAGCGCGAGGAGAGCACTAGGTATTTTAATAATAATAATAAAGAGCGGCGGCGGTGGCGGCGACGGAGATAGCAGTAGCCTAAATGTGTATAGGCAGTGCTCGGCTCTCCTCGGCTCTCCTCGGCAATGTAAACTCTCCCTTCTTTTTCCTTTTACCAGCTCTCTTCCACACACACACATCAGCGACTGTAATATATATATATATATATATGTGCTCGAGCACTCGACCGGGAAATAATCCGAGCTTTTCTCCTTTTTGAATTGCAGTTTGGACATTGCGAGGATTGTGACAGGTGGGCAGGTGAAGGTAGAGCCCACCACCAGCCATGGGGGAATCCGGCGAGGAATTCCTGGGGCCCTCGAGCTTACTCATCTCGTGTTCCTGCGACATAGGTTATTACAAAATGCAATTTACCTACTTAATCGTTATTTTTTTTGTTTTTCCATTAGACATTTAAGTACATTGTTAACAAGAAATCTAAAATAAAAAAGCACGTGGTGGTAACGCCGATTGGTTATAGATCCAAGGGAGCGGCTGGTCGTGTCGAAGCTCGAGCGCAGCGACCTCGAGGACCGGTACCTGCGTCTGCTGGAGCAGGCCCAAGCGCTCAAGAAGCTATCCAACAGCCAGGAGGACAAGATCAAGCGGCTCGCGACGAAACTCATGAGGTTCGGCGCGAGTCCGTCGGGGCGGCCGTCCAGTTGCGGAGACAGGTTCGACGTATGCGACGGGCGGGACAGGCTCTCCCTCCTCGAGGCCGAAAATTCAAAGGTCGGTCGCGCACACGACTTTTGTTTTTTAATTAATTTCCTTACTAATGTTAATGCTTTGTCCCAAAACAAATATCGGAAAAGTGCCTAAATACAAGTATCTCAGAAATGTTTTTTCTTTTCATACATATTGTCATACATGTATTTGCTACTATACTTATATGAAATTTCTCCGATGACATTATTTTTTTTTTTTTTAAACTATACAAAGTTGCAATACAACAAACAAGTACACCTCGTAGCGTCACTTTTAAATGCCAGGACTATTCGCGGATAAAGAATCAAAGAATTTTTAATCTCTGATACATCTCACTGTTTTCCCCCAGTAAATTCGATAAGTATAGGGCATTCAGTTGCCGAACCGTGCAAAATAACATCTCCCTCGAATTTTCAGCTGAGGAGTAAAGTCTGCCTCCTTAGAAATCAGCTGATGAACCAGAAGATATTTGCGGGCTCGCCGTCGTCTCGGCAGGCGCGCCGAGCCTCGCTGCCTCTCGGCTCCACGTCCGGACCTGCGTACGTCACAGTATACATCCACGTAAAAAAGCGTCTCGCACTCTCGTACCGACCCAACGAATACAATCGAAGCAACAATTATCGTTGCGCCCGCGTTAACAAACACTTCAAGACAGAGTTTTAAATAACACATTATCTGTCCTCGTATGTAAATACGTCTTGCTCACGGTACGCGAGTGTACAACATATATAGTTTGCGGTGCACTTGAGCATTTTTAGTTACAGGACCTGTCGGAGCGACACCAGCCGGCTGAAAGCCGTGGCACCACCACCACCGGGTACTGGGCCGGCATCGTCCTGCCGGTGCGGGAGCGCGCGGGCCGTATCGACGATCACCGACGAGAACGACCTGCAAAACTACTCGCTGAAAATACAAGTAATATTTCGTCGGTCATTCCGATACAAGCGGGAGGGAGTACACAATATGTGTATATGTACACGCGTAGACTTTAAACTGCGAATGCCGCAGGACATGGAGGTCGAGAAGAGGGAGCTGCTGACGCGCATCGCCGAGCTCGAGCTCGAGTTGGCGGGCCTGACCTCGGGGAATCGGCGCGAGAGGGTGGCCGAGAACGTCGAGCACATACGGCTCTGGCGGCAGATGAAGCGCCAAGGGGAGAAACTCGCGGCCGCCCTGGCTGCCAACGAGGTGCTCGGCAAGCAGGTCTCCCAGCTCAAGCGCAACCTCGACGACAGCTCCAAGTGAGTATATTATACCTGTTGTACGCCTGTGCCGATCGGGAGACTTTTGTATGGAGGGGGAAAAAAAAAAAAAAAAAAAAAAAACAGGAGCAGGGATCGGGTGAGCGCGGCTCTGGCAGCCGAGAGGAGCCAGCTGGCCGAGCGGGACGCGAGCACGACGAGGCTGGAGGAGTCGGAGCTTCACCTGCGCGAGCGGGACGACAGGATAGCCGATCTCGTGAAGGAGGTCGGGATCCTCCAGCAGCACAATCGCGAGCTGCTCGAGCTTAGCTCCAAGTTCGCCAAGGTCGAGCGGGAGAACGCCGACCTGAAGCGCAAGGTGGCCGAGCAGCTGGCGGACCACCAGGCGCTCAGGGACGCCCTCAGCCACGAGAAGGCGGGCGCGGACGCTCTGCAGGCGGCCAACGACCAATTGCTCGTCAAGCTGCACGATCTGCAGAAAAACATCGACCTCATGACCATACAGCTCATGGTGAGTCCGACAACTGCCGCGTTTCATCATGCACCCTTGATAGTATACCTATTTTTTGTACCACGTATAGGAAAAAACGGGGCGAATTTTTACACCTTTCGCGTGGCTAACACTCTACAACATTTTAAGAACATTTCTGATGGATCAATTGACATAAGATAATCTTGGATGTGTATTCACCCGTAATGTTTTTACAGCAATATTAAAAACCACTCGTAAGCTGTTTTTTGTCTCACAGCATTAAGTTACGGTTAATATTTATATTGACGAAAAAGTCTTCTATACCTGTAAAAGTTCGCCTTATTTTCCCTTACGGAGCACAACTGATTTTGTACTTGGAATAGAAATACGTCCTCGAACATTCAAGAGTATTGGGAATAAATGCCCCGTAGTATGGGACAGTGTCCCACGTTTTTCCAAATAATCTGAAATCTAAAGAGCAAACGATCCTGGTTACCGATTCACTGCAATCTTTGCACCCATTTGGTGTGTACTTGTCATGTAATGTAACAAATACACGACGATTGCGCGAAAATTGCCGATATTCCCGATACTCTCGATTAGCCGGACGGTAGCCGAACAATCGACTCCTGGTGAAACGTAGTCCGTGGAATTCTGTTACCTAGGCGCAAAATGAAAAGTGCAACAGGGCGGCGATGTCGAGAAAACCGGGCAAGAGAGCGAGCAACGAGTCGATCGAGGAGCCGGCCCCGGACCCGACCAAGAAATCGGCCCCATCGGGCGACAGGGCCGAGGCTCCTAAACCCACGAGGTTCGGAGGGGAGGAAAAAGGTATTCAAACGAGCGACACGGCGCGCCAGTCGAAAAGCACAGAGAGCCAAACTGACCGGCCAATTATGCCAATTAGCGCGACTAAATTGAGCGACGAGGGTAGGAGCGCCAGCACCGACGACGTCGAGAACAACAACATCCATAAGGGCAACGGTAGGAGCAGCTTGTCCCGCGAGGGGATGCTCAAGCTACTGGAGCAAGTGCAGATCAGCACACCCCTCGAGTCCCAGAACGCGACGATCATGAGGCACGGGGCCTCGCTCACCTTCACCATCCCCAACAGGCAGACGAGCAAGGCCTCGACCCTCGAGACCTTTTTGTTCGGCGACGCGTCCTTCTGACACACCATCCGGGGCTACGATCACCGAGAAAAACTTTTTTAGCCAATGTGCCAGGGGGGACGGCAATTGAAGTGCCCTTCCAAGTAAAGTTGCATTAGATGCACTTGCCATTATGACATGTACGTTTATAACATATATTGCCACACTGCCACAGAACCGAGTACAAATTATAAGGAAAGACCACCATGTGCGTTGTTTTCAAACCTGTACGTATACAATAAACAATGATTGTGATAAATCTCAAGTTCAACGTCAAACAATACAAGATAATATATATTTATTATGCTGATGATGAACGCGCGTCAATTCATTTTTGTGTACATATACATAATATTTATATAGTATTAGGTGTACTCGATAAATAGGAGCATAATTTATACACTCGTGATTTTTATAGCCAACCGTATTATATACACATATGTAAGATTGAGAAATAAATTTATGTGGAAAATATTTGGTGCGTGTGTTATTTGGCCCGTCGTCGGTCGGAAATGAACTTACGAGGGGAGGTGGGGGGCAGAAGGCAATAATTGTAAAATAGCGGTGCCAATAATAATCGAGAGCCTGGAAAGATAAGATATTCGTGCGGACGGGAGACGCGGAGATATAGAGAGGAGAGAGAACGTTATAGAGCATCATTGATGTACCTATTATTAGACCGAGCGGCTGTGCAGGCTACGCGACGGAGAGAAAAAAAAAAAAAAAAAGAAAAGAAAAAGCAATTCTCTCTCTCTCTCTCTTTGTCTTTCTCTATATGTGTGTAGACACAAGTGTACCTACATGTATATAATATGTACAAAAGAGAGACGAATGTGGTGCGAAGGGAGATGAAACGAGCGGTGCCGATGGTGGTTGGGGGGGGGGGAATCCTTTTTTGCTTATTAGGCTGGCCAGGGCAGGTAGAGAGAGAGAGAGAGAGAGAAAGAGCGAATGGCGAAACAACAGTAGCGACGCTAAGCGGAGCCTCTGAACCGGCGAAACTTGTGTGTACACGGGGCGCTCGTTGTCGAGCAAGCGCGAGCGAGCGATCGCCAAATATAAATCCGCATCCGGATTGCGATGATCGGCAATCGGCGATTACGGCGTGTATATAGCGCTATACCGGGGGGGCGAGAGAGGGATGGGAGGGAGGGAGGAAAGGGGTAGGGGCGGCGCGCACACGCCTCCCTTGCTGGCGTCGCGGCGGCCGCCTATTGCGCTAGGTAGTCAGTTCTCTTTCACGAGCTCCGAACTCGTCCGAAAACTCCCGTGGCCCAGCCGGTCTTGGCGTTAACAAACTTCCACCAGCAGCTTTGTTTTTTTGTTTTTTTCGCGTGCTCGCCATCATCTCCCCGCATCCCAAATAAACCAGTGCTTCGGTCGGCGATACCGCATCGATCATCCATCGATCCATTGAGGGCTTTACGCTCGGCACTGCCCCCTCCCCATTGCGCGCCTCTTTCGCAAGCGCAACGACGAGCAAGCCGATCGTGCAGTCACGCCTTCAGGTAATTTTTTTTCTCATCACCCGCGCGGAAAGACCATCAGCGTTACACGTACCTGCTACTACGACCAAATCTGTGCACCTATATATCTACTTACCGATACAACTAGTACCCTAAACAAACAAACAAACGGAAGTGATCAACGATACTTACTTGTCCAACGAAGAAGTATCGTCAGTGGTGGTGATGGTGGTGGTGGTGGTGGTGGTGGTGTGTCGTGCTTCGCTAGTAAAACGCCCTTTATTCTCCCCTTTGCCTGCAGTGTCGGTCCTATACGGCAGCGCTTCCCCGAATACCCTACGACCGATCTTACACTCGTTAGCAGCCTAACCGTCCCTGCCTACCTATGTACTAACCGACTCGATTAAAAATAGAGGAGAGAGAGAGAGAGAGAGATCTATAGCTGGTTCTCTTTTTTATGCATTCTACTTGCGCCCGCAAGCGCTGGAATCGATAGCTTGCCGATTCCTTAAACGCCGTGCCGATCTTGGCCACGAATTTACCTCCGCCGCCAACTACCCGCTTTAAAACAACACAAAAGCATCACGAGCACGTACAATCATATATATATGTTTTAAACGGAGTAACACAAATTGTTGGGGTATCGGAGTTACCGATAATTCGGACGTTTACGCGCGTAGGTACAAGCCAAAGTTGTAAATAGCGCAACAAGTTTCTCGCGGGTATTTGTCACTGTGTCACCGTAGCGTTTTATTAATACCCGCTCCTTGGGATTTTTTTCTTTGAAGACGATGGCGATACAAAGATTAAATTTCCGGCAAAGTGAAGTTCAGCAGCCCGAGAGGCGTTTTCAAGGTGATTTCATCGTGAAATAGATGTTCCATTTTCCTGACACACTTTTCGTTGCTTGCTCGCGCGCTCGCGCATACACCCATCATCTGCCACGCTACATGTATATACATACACACGCACACATAACATAGTCCGAGGGAGTATATATATTCCTCTGCGGCGTGTATAGGTGTATTATGCTGGTCGCGACACCGCCGTTTCGGTTGCTGCTCTAGCACTTGGGAAGGTCGCATTTTTTCGGAAAACTCACCTACTTATACGTACCGCCGCGCAATCTCATTTTCGCTTCTGCCGTCCCTTGACTCTCTTCCCGTAAATGATTGCGAATCGCACAATTTCATTGGCTCGATCGAATTTTCGTTTTTGGCCGTTGCAAAAACGATCGCAAACGACAGACGGGCCACCTGCTTTTTCCTCTTCCGAGCGATTCTTTCGAAACTCGGTTGTATACTTGATGAATAAAGTGCAATGAGCATCGAAAGCGATCTAATTAAAGACGCGTGGCCGAATAAAAAAATGCGGCCAACTGTCGGGTTCTGCAGCGGCTCGTCAGGCAATCTCCAGCTCCAAAATAGATTTTGCCTAAAACTTTGCCGCGTCGAGATTTATGTTTGGATTTACGATTCCCCCTCTCTCTCTTTTCTTTTTTCTCAATCATATTGTACATTGACGTGTGGGTGTGTGCCTGTGTACCTTGTGCTCTTTTTTATCCCTCACTCTCTTTTCTGTGTATTTGGGTGTGCTTCGTTACTGCACGAATTTAATGCAAATTGAAACAGATGGCCGTCATCGTAATTGAGCTGAAAACCAAGTATTTCAGTACTACCTCTCTATACCTCTCGTTGTAGTATTTTTATGGAAAAGATGCGTTTACGTGCTATACGACCACTCGTTCATCTGATTTATATTTGACATAAATCGGTGTGTTCGTGCAAAAGTCCAACATAATTTATCACCGAGGTTTAGTTAATACTTTCCTTTTTCCTTCATTTTTTGTTTCTTTTAATTCTATTATGAATGAAAATCACAAAATTACAACACAAATACATCATAAATTATAGTAGTAGGAATTTGGGGCCAATAGTTTAACGAAGTGAATTTATTTAAAAATATGCTCTACATTCAGACTTGGATACTTTAATGATGTATATCATTTTAAGGCAATTATATTCGTGCATATTTTTACAGTAAATAACTTGACTTTTTATTTTTTCGATTGTGCGTACTCATCGTGTGTACCCCGGAATAACCACCCCCTACAGTTTGTGTGTTAAAATGAATTTAAAACAAAATATATGTGTGTGAGTTCTTGATCGATTTTTATGAAAATTATAAGCATACATCGTTGACAAATGATTTTATTTTTTACTCAGGTATTTAGAATAATGAGGACATAACACACCATTATGGCTGATAAATTTCAAAAAGAAGGTGAAAATGAAGAAATTACTTTTTTTTTTTTTAAATTCAAGTGTCAGTTGATCGTTGCAATTGCACAAATATCATCATCTTTTTATGGTTGTTAACTTAACACGCACACACAATTGTCAAAAGTAAAGTAATGGAAACTTAAGGAGGCTTGGGCGATTTTGAATTAAATGTTGGCTAGGTCTGAAATTCAGAGATTATATAGATAAAGTTTGCTAGATTTTTTTAGGAAAACAAAATAGGTAGGTCAACACATTTATTTTCGAGAAAATCGCTTGTGAAAATTCGTCATTTTAACACGCAACCTTACGGAACCCGAAATTCAATAGACTACCGTACCGCAATAAAAAGCTGTGGGCCCACACATTAAATTGGTACATGTACTTGAAAGTATAAAGAATCTATTATTTAAAAAAAAGAATAGGATCAACACGTTAAATTTTGAGAAAATAGCGAGGAAAACATCGAACATGAGAATTGTTTTGTTCAGATACTGTAAGTGCGCATGCGCTGTACATTCATAAACATACAAGCATGAAAATTTAAGTCAAACACAAGTATAGGTATATAATAGCAGATGAGAGCAAGAGAGTACAGTGCTGTCAGCTTTATCGTGGCAGGGCCGTCGTCTTTACACAAGGTACCTCGGGAAAACTAATAAATTTTTTAATATCGATTTTCCCAATGACTTTTCCGCGTATTATTGCTATTTTGTTCACACATGTGTATAATCAAAATGATTATAAAAAAAATATTACAAAGAATCATTTGTATGACAAGTACCCCACAGGGGCCCTTCAATAGATACGACACCAAACGCCCAAGCCTCCTTAAGTATAGAAATATATTAAAAAAGGAAAAATTCTTTTACATCAAATATAATTGCATTCAAAACTAAATAATAAAGTTTCGGTGTTTTTAGGATTGTTTGCACATAGAATTGACATTTTTGCATCGTTACAACTTATTTAATTAATAGATTGCAATTGTATTCGAATTTGTTCTTTTATTATTCGGGTCAAAAAAAAACAAAAAATTTATATGCTCTCAAAAATACGTATACCTACTATTTGAGTTTAATGATTTCCTGTACCAATAAGTGCGTTTATGTGCGATGATGTAATAGATCTACAATTTGGTGTATGATTTATGTCAGCATACGCCGGGTATAAGTAAAAACACATAAAGTTACGGTTACTACATTTAGCAATGCGGAGCAATATCGGAACATGTGAAAAATTCCATGGTCATTTCGTATGGCCAAGGTATACAGATGAAATAAAAAGCCGACTAGAAATGACGTTCTTTTTTAACTTCTCGTTACCAATGAGGAAGTAAAAATTGTATAAGTATCGTTCAAGGGACGTGTTTTTACAAATCATGTATACACATGCGAACAAAGTTCTTTGATTTTTCTTTCAATCAAATGAGTTGTACTTAATCGAGAAAGAAAGAAAAATCGTCTCCGAGTGTTGATAGTTGGTCTCAAAATCATCTACACATTATACATGCACATGATCGAGCTTTAGATTGTCGATGTTTTTTAAAATTTATTAGTTGCAACCAATTAAGAAAAAAAAAGCATGTTACTTTGAAATCACTCGTATATACTCCACGTTTGTATTAAAACACTTGCAACGATCAACCGGCAACAATGAAAAAAAAGAGATTCATCAAACACACGAAGAGGAAAAAAAAAAAAAAACACACTTTTTCCCACAGAGTTAAGCCACGGCGTGAAGAGCGAAAGACTGCTCGCTACGGAGAGAATCACAACGCGGACTTCCCTGAAAACCCTAGGGGTAAGTAAAAAATAACAATTAATAAGTACTCGTTTGCTCGATGACCGATCGAAGGTAGACACGCGCGACGACACCAATTACATGGCCAAGCCACGCTGAGGTTTCGGAATAAGGTGGCGCGTTACAAGTGTATGACGATTTGCCTCTAAAGATATGATAACAAATCACCTCCCCCCCCGGGGGGGGGGTAATGGTTACGGTATTATTTACGCGCTTGGATGTTTTATTGGACGCCGCACGCGGCGCAGCGTAAATCTGATCGCTGGCAGCGGATAAACGTATACAATATGGCACACGGACCCGCACTAGTCACGATCACGGATATATAGTACAAGTGCTCCGCTTCTTAGAGAGAGAAGAAGATGAAGAAGGAGAAGAAAAAAGGTGTATAAAAATCCAAATGTATACGTGAATTATTCGATGTTTGTTGTTCCGGGTCGCACACGTGTATATACATTTGGATTATGTACAAAAGCGATTCTAAAACAATTAGCAGCAGAGTTGGAGTATTTCGAGAGGGAAATAAGTATATATCGTTGGCTAAGTACAACCTACCTAAGCTTGTATATTATATACCACGTACATGCACACGAAGCAAGTGCATCATAAACTTGTCGCAGTTGGCGTAGGTATGCATGTGTATTGTATACGTACCTGTAAGCATTCTTCGATAAATCAGCCTCTCGCCGGCAGGTTGGGGTAAAAAAAAGAAAAAAAAAAAAAAAACCGTTTTGGCACGGGGGCCACACGTTATCCATTAAGCTAAATGGCCACGCGTATACCTGTCGATGATACTCCGATCTCGGGCTCGATTTGCCCGCGAAAGACGCGCTGAGCCCGCTAATGAGCCGCTATTAAAATTAAAGCCAACGAAATTAGTTCAAGGCCCCTTCCCCCAAGCACATGTAGGTATAAAAGGTATATACATATATATACGTGGGGGAATAAACGCGCCGAGAGAGTATAGAGTGGAAATAAGTACATTCCGTTGGGCCGATTACGTAAAACGGAGGGCGCGCGCGTTGACGATCGCCCCAAAGATCGGTATATGACATTGACAAAGTAAAAGTGGACGTGTTTAGCCCTGATGCAGCGAGGCATATCGTTGGAGAAATTTTCCACACCGCGGCTCTCCGAGAGCGTAAAGGCGGAGGAGGAGGCTTAACGTATATACAATATACAAGACAACGAGCATCAGGGGTTGTTGCTCGCTTGACTCGTTTGCGCCGGGATGAATCAGAAGACATACAGAGGCTGGTGGACCGCACATCTCTTTAGAGTGAGAGAGGGAGCACATTATAATGTATCCGAGTATATATAGGAGATTGTAGGTAGTTATAGGTAGGTGGACGTGGGTATACATACCTATACTTGGGTGTCGAAGAGAAAGAGGGGTATAGCTATTTTTGGTGAGCAGGAAGAAGGAGGCTGAGCACACAGCATGCGCCACGCGGCCGAGCCGTAAGACGACGGCAGTCAGTACCAGTGCAGTGTAGTAGGTACATATATGTAGTACCTACACGGAGATGGAGTGAGTGAGAGAGAGAGAGAGAGATTTCGGTGGCAAGCGACTTTTGGCCATCCGGTGGCATCCGCAGTCTGGTCCGGCGCTCGAAAGAACCAAGTGTATTATCGGGCACAAGCTCGAAAGCTCGCCCCGAGGGAAGTTAGTGATGTGTCCCCCTGCCAGTTCATCTCTTTTTTTCCAAGCTCGGCCGAGGGAACCGCCGATTTAGTGTGAAATATTTATCACGAGAAGGGTCGTGCGGTGCAACGGGCCGTTATTATTCGTACGGAGGAGTACGGCCGATTAAAGATAGCCATACCCGCTCTCTCTCTCTGAATTATATGCTCGCGCGCCGGATATAACACGCTCTCCCCGAGCTTGCACGCGAACGATCCTCGGAACTACCGAACTATACGTGTTTGTCGTGTGTTATAATGAGCACCAAGGCAGAAAAAGGGTAGCGTGTGATGAAAAACCACGGGCCGGGGGAGCTTATGATTATTACCATAAAATGCGAAAACGAGTGACAATCGAGGGAGAAGCCGGCGATTGTGGCGGGCATCGCCAGCTGATTGACCACCAGCAGTCGGGCGAGGTGGCGCTCCCCATTTCGGTCTATTTCGGTCGGGCCCATCGGCGCCAATAATCAAACGTACGACTACAAGTACAGCGTCGCCCTGCACCTCCGACATAGAACCCAAATCTCGGAGAGCCGTGTGATGTTCAACTTTAAATTCCGGTTCAAACTGAAGAAGCGTGGGGACGAGAGGAGTAGTAGTAGTAGGAGGCATCAGAGATCGTAAAACAAAAAAACAAAAAAACAAAATAACAAAAGAGAGGCATGTCCTTTTGCAGGATAACGGGCAAGAGTCGGGGCTTGCCCAAGCCGCATTACTTTCCCCTGTTGCCACCGATAAGTCCCGCGGACGCCAAGCGCTTCTGCAAGATAACCGGCAAGTCGTACGGGCTGCCGAGCCACCACTACATACCCGTGACCCTCGGCCCCCCCAAGAAGAAGAAAAAGGAGCCGGTACTCGCGATCGGCGGCGCCAATTGGAAGCGGCACGCCGTCATCGAGGACTTTCGGTACGTCGTGCCGATACTGAGCGGGCCCGGCGAGCAGCAGGAGGCCCTCAGGTGTCTCCTCGACTCAAAGACCGTGCCAGGAGAGGCCGAGGGGATACAGGAAGGAGGGAGCTACGTGTACCCGGTGGAGGAGCGCCGGTGCAGCCTCGTGTTCCCAGCGAGGCTCGAGGCGGCGGTGAGGGACGGGGACGTGGACGGGGTCGAGGTGTCAGAGAACTGCGACGCGATCCGGCTGCGGCTGAGGAAGGGCCGGAGAACCGTGTCGGTCGGCTGCCGGGAGCTAAGCGCCGATGCCCGGGAGCTCGCGGAGCTGTACGAGGGCTCGGGCCCGAGCGAGCGCAAGACCAAGCGCCGGAGGAGGACGGCGACGAAGCGCCGGGGCGCGGGCATAAGCGACGCGAGGAGCGTCTTCGAGGCGAAGGAGCGCGCCGCCGACGAGGAGGAGCTCCAGCTGGAGAAGCAGCTCGAGCTGAGGAGCGCGGCCCACGAGGAGCGCAAGCGCCGCAAGAAGCGCAAGCCCAAGCTCGAGGAGGAGGAGGAGGAGGCGAGCGAGCCCACCTTCGGCCACATCGTCCAGACACCCGCGGGTGGCTTGGAGTTCGTCCAACAACAACAGGAGGAGGAGGAGGAGGAGAGCGGGGGCAGTGCTGCCGCGATACCGGGCCAACTGGTGGAGAGCGAGAACGGGCCGGTGGTGTTTATGCCGGGCGAGCTGCTCGACACCCCGAACGGGCCGCACTTTGTCCCGGGTCGGCTGCACGAGAGCAGCGAGCACGGCCTGGTCTTCTCGCCCGGGCAAATCGTCGAGACGGACCAGGGCCCGCGCTACGTCGCCCCCGACCTCACCGACACCCCCGAGGGCGGCGAGGAGTTCTCCGTCCAGGGGCTACGGCTCCTCCTGCCACCACCGCCCCGAAGATCCTCGGGGTCCCGCCGCCCCGGCAGCTACAGCTCCCCCGGCGAGGAGGACGACGACAACAACAACGACCACATTGACCAAGACGGGGACGACGAGCTGAGGTGGTTGTCCGACGCGGGCCTCGTGGCCGCCGAGCAGCTCGGCTTCCGGGGCGGCGTGGCCCTCCGGATGGGCCAACTCATGTCGATACTCGCCATGCTGGCCAACAGGGTCGTCGCGGGCCAAGAGTTCCGAGCCATCACCGCCGCTGGGGCCACCCTAAAAACAGGGGAGGAGGAAGGTGGTCGTGGTCAGGAGCAGCGGGGACGTAGGCGACGAAGGTCCCGGGAGCAGCGGGAGGCGGCGGTGGCGGGCGGACCCGATTGGGCCGAGGACGTGCTCAGGTCGACCCTGGCTACGGCCGTGGCCGCCCTCCTCGACAGGCGGCTCCTCTTCGCCGCGGAGCACGCACGACCAACCGCCAACGGGTGCGACCCCGAGGAGGCGGCGAGCGTCTTCGCCGCGATAGTCGAGGCCCTGCGCGTCTTCTTCGCGTACCATTCCAAGACCCCGGAGCGGCACGTCGACGAGGTCCTGGCCGTGGTGCTGCTCGACAGCAACAGAACGGCCCTCGCCGAGGAGGCGGCCGCCGAGGTGTTGGCCGCCGGCGGCACGAGGGTCAAGGGGCCCAAGTCACGGCTGAGGATCCGCCGGTTGCGCAACGATTTGATCCTCGAGAGACTGGTGGGCATCATCCTCGAGAGCGAGGAGGAGGAGCGCGCGGCCGAGCTGCTCGACTCGTTGCGCATGGTCACCGGGAGCGACGATCCCGAGCTGACGGGCCGGCTCCTGGCCAAGGTGTCGGAGGCCGCGGCCCGCAGTGGGGGCGAAGGGGCCGCCGGGGCCATCGTGAGGGCGGTCCGCGAGTACAGCGAGTCGAGGCTCGAGCAGCTCGCCCAGGGCAGCCAGACGGTACGCGAGCTGCTCCTCGAGGCGGCCGATCTCGCCGGGGCCCTCGGCCTCTACTCCACCGTCGAGAGCCTCCTGAGCATCGTCGAGGACGACAAGTCGACCCGCGCCCTCGCCAGCGACAAGGTCTCCCTGGGCATACTCAAGCGGCTCGTCGTGATGCGCAAACTCGCGGCCGACCCCGGGAGCGACCTTTACCTGCGGGCCCTGGTGCGCGAGAGCGCGGCTCTCATGTCCGAGCAATCGGAGGATCGGCGAGAGAGCGCGAGCTTGAGCAGCAGTAGGAGCAGCAGCGGGAGGGCGGGGGGTCGGAGGAGGAGGCCGCAGGCGGCGCTGATGATAGTGAAGCAGGGGCTGCAGGTGGTGGTGCCGCGGGAGGCGGCGAGCTCGGTGCTGAGGGGCCGGATGGCGTATACCTTGGTCGACGACAGGGGGGTCCGGCGCTTTGAGCCACTGCACGTGCTGTCGGCCCTTGAGCTGAGCAGGCCGTTGGCCCACAGGTTCTCGGTGTACGGGTACGACGAGAGCGTGAGTTGTTCGGTCCTCGTGACGCCGAGCACGAGCCTCGAGAACTTGACGAGTCTCGAGGACAGGACGCTCGTCGACGGCTGGGAGAACACGCCTTGCTTCCGCCGGACGAGTGCTTTGCGCCACAACGCGGTTTGTCTTTTCTCTCTTCTCTTGTTGCCCTTGTTTCGAAATCTCAGTCGCTCCCTCATTTTGGATGTAGTAAATAAAATTAAATAAAATAAAATAAAAATGACGAGGGTTTTCCGTTGTTGCAGAAGTCGGAAAATTACATCGTGGTCAAGGATTACAGCGGCGAGGGCTTCGCCGTCGGCCTCGGGGACATCGTCGAGGCCATCGAGTACACCGCGGATGCCTCAAAGTAAGTTTTCCTCTTCCAACTTTTGGCAGGTGCCAACAATCTTCATCTCGGAAATCAGTCCCTCCGTTGGAACAAATGATGCTGCATATTATTGTTTGCACGTACGCGGGAGTAAACAAATGAAAAACGCGTAATGATAATAATAATAATAATAATAATGATAATAATAATAATGATAAAACACTTTGGGCGCGCGCTCTTGGAATGCGTATTTATATAATAAGGGGGATGGACACGAGTAGAGCGGCCGGCGCGGTGTATACTTATTTTTAACTGTAAGCACATGTTTTTGTCGAAACGCGCGAGACAAGAGTGAAAACTTGCCGTTTAAGCTATAAATGTAATTTAAAACCAGAGTGCAGGAACAATGATGATGATGATGATGGGCCTCGGTGTAAAAATAATCGAGGGCTAATTCGCGAAACACCCAATTGGGGATGAATCAACGAAAGAGGGGCTGTCCAGCGACGCGAGAGATGGACGGGCGGATTATATAGCTTGCATTTGTACTCGAGCCGCTTCCAGCGAATATCTATTTCGAGCTCGACAAACATCGGCCGCGGCGCGTGTCGCGACCCACCGAACGTGCACTTCTATGGAACACGATAATGATGATGATGATGATGATAATAAACATCGGTGCATTGTTCGATAAAAAGCTCTCGGGTTTTCACGAAAATTTGGTGAAATCGGGTTCCAGGGAGATGAGCTTCGACATCGGCGAGATCGAAGACCGGCTGGACAGTAGCGCCGCCCGGCACAAACTTTCGGTGCGGCCCCGGCGCAAACACGCCGACTCCCGAGCCACCCTCGTTAATTTGCAATCTTCCTCGAGGTACGTTTTTTTTTTTTTTTTTTTTTTTTTTTTTTTTTTTTTTTTTTTTCTTTGCTTGTGCGCAAAAAGGCATGGCTTTTCTATTTTTTCGTGCCGTTCGCTGGTCTGCTTTTGATGTCCCGGCGAGGCGATAAAAACAACAGCCGCCGGTCGCTTTATTTTCACTCGCCGAAAGCCGAAACAATATTTTCCTCTCTCGCAACGCGGATGTAAAAAAGGACTTTGTATATAGAGGGACCCTACGTATACATACATGTATAATATACGCTAACGCCTGTGCAAACGCTATATGTATAAATCGTTATGGTGTGGTTAAATGGGCGACCGGTTCGATTTACAGGATACTGGTGCGCAAGGCGGACGGCAAGGAGGGGTGGCTGCCCTCGTCGATCCTCATGCAGACGGCCCTCAGCGAGGACAGCCCCGGCGGAGGGGGACCCCATCGGCCGGAGGACTCGCGCTTCAGACGGGAGTGAGTATATATTTTTACTATACATATATGTATATACAAGTGAGCCCATAAATGTCCATCGAGCTTTTTGACGATACCCGTGACCACCACGTCGTTTCAGGGCCGTGATAAAAGAACTGGTCGAGACGGAGGAGGAGTTTGGCAGGGATCTGCAGGCAGTCGTCGAGCGTTACCTCAAGCCCCTCGACAATCCCGGCGTGCCGCGCGCCGTCAGCGACAACAAGGACGTCATTTTCACGAATCTCAAGCAAATCGCCGAGTTTCACAATACGTAAGTAGCCGCGTCGCGGACTATACCGACACTACCATCACACCTGTCACGCGTATGGGTGTACGCGGCACTTTATTCGCTTGAAACCAAAAACTTTTGAGGATTACTTACTCGTGACGACGAGCGATTGTTCATGCTAATACGGAGTGGATCTGTTGGCAAAACAACGCTCTTTTCGGACGCGATGGTCAACATTTTTGGATTTCAAAGTTTTACAAGTGCACGTGCGCTCGACGATGTGACTCGAAACACGAAAAACAAAAAGTTGGTTTTTCGAAACAATCGATACAAGCACACGCACAACAATCCATACTTACTCGATTACCAAAGTAAAACAAACCACAATATATTATAAATATCCACACGCACAATTACAACAACACGAGGAAATAAAAAAGTAAAATAAAAACAAAAGAACATTTTTTTTTGTATCTTGGATGCGATAAATTGTAATAACTGTGTAAGTTGTTAATTTTCTTGGTTTTGATTGTTTGATTAATTATCATCGTCCATGGTCATTTGGCTGTTAAAACTTGTTACTCGAAATAATATAGACAAACTTAATTATTAATAAATTAATATAGTGCATCCCTTAATCAGTCGTTAATCGTCATACATTACTCAGTTCATTGTCCTAAAAATGTACATGTGTTGACTTAACTGTGCAGCAAAAATCAGATGTAGTACTCACAGCACTTAACGATCGTTAGTTTTGCGTTTGTTTACCTTACTTACTCATTTATTTCAATAATAATAACAACAATAATAATAATAATAATAATAATAATAATAATGCTGTGCTCCACGTGTGAAGCCGATATAAATATACGTTACATGCGTATTATTCAGTGGTTCAAAATGACCGGGGTGTCTCACTGAAGTTGAATAATGTATAATTGTTGTGTGTGTTTGCGTCGACTTTTATGGCGATGGAGGCGCCATCAAAAGGGTTGTTTTGTAGCACGTAGGAGTGAAATAACCTTGACGTGACATTAATTTCGGCCTTACTTAGATCGTTTGGCAGGGTTTTGATCGAGGGTGTCAAGTACTATGCCGACCAGCCGCGTATGCTCGGCAAGACTTTTCTCAGATTGGTGAGTATCCTTTTTTTCTTGGCAATGCTTACTGTTTTTTTTTTTTTTTTTTTTTTTTCTCTCTCTCTCAAAAATTCAATGACACGAAACTTTTGTTAATTTTATTTTTAGTTCAACTCGATTTAGTTGCGTGCAAATGTACAATCTACCCGCGTAAATTAATTAGCTACTGTTTTCGCTCTGTTAAGGAACGAGACTTTGACAAACACGTTTCGTACTGCAAAGACGAGCCAGTCGCTCAAGAATTCCTTCAGTCGAACGATCAAGTTCGAGAATACTTTGAGGTAAATAAAAACCTTTGCCACTTGAAATAATGATAAAGTAGGTCGTTGTTGTTGTTGTTTTTTTTTTTTTTTTTTTTTTTTTTTTTTTTTTTTTCAAAATTTTCTTGGCAAGCAAACAAACCAAGCTTGATTATAATTCGAATTATAGTTGCACGAAAAGTGCGACAGCGCGAGCTCGTTGATTAAATAAAACTCGGCGAGTATATAAACCCAAGGTACATTAGAAGCGCAAAAGCGGAGGAAAGTCGGTGTTTGTGAATAACATTGCGACAAGACGAGATCATGGAGAAGAGAAAAAAAGAAATGCCGGATTGCATAACAGCTGCGGCGCATGGGCGACTGTCCAGGCACCGAAATAGCTTCGTTTATTTTAACATGGGAACATTTCCCGAGTTTTTTACTTGCACGAGTTTTCGTATCGTTTCGAGCTCAAAATACAAAAGCCGTTTCAACGTACTGTGGCGAAGAAAAAAAGAAAAAAAAATTAGTCGAGTGATTGAGACGCGATTAAAATTCCAAATGCGATAAAAAACGCACAAGGAGGAAGATAAAAAAAAAAAAAAAAAAAAAAAAAAGAAAAAAACAAATGAAATTCTTTTCCCCACAAGGAACCCGGGTGAAAATCAGTGTGGCGCTTACAAGCGGATTTTCCATTAGCTCGCGCGTTATAGTGGGTATCGTATATTTTTGGAGGGTCGGAGTGAATCCGAACGCGCTGATTGCGTTGATGACGCAACAGGAGAATAATTGAATCGAATTAGCGGCCGAGCACAATACGTGACGTGCGTATATGCAAAACACGTTAACAGCAACAATTATTGTGCCGGTTGTAATTAACACCGGCGATAAAACGGTGCATCAGGGCAAAAGCCAGGGTGGGAGAGACATATATAATGAGGCAAAAATAAGCAAGCCACTCGGGTCGGGGCGTAACGAGACAAAGAGTTCAGGTGTAATGTGTGCGGGAGGGGGAGAACTATTAGCAAAAAATTTAGTGAACGACGCTCGCGCGCAGCCACGGCTCGGAAATGAGTTTTCGTCCGCGCGGCCGGCATCAGCTAAGTCTCCGGCGGCCAAGATTATCCCTGGCCGAATTCCCTGCGCCGCCTCCCACCTCTCTCTCTCTCTCTCTCTCTCCTCTATCCGCGCTAAACTGCCGTGCTGTGACCATCGCCGCTGATGCTCTATCGCTTCTCTTTTATTTTTCACGAAATTGCAGTGGCGGCGAATGCCCCCCCGTTTTAAATAAAGTTACGAGAATAAGAGGATGGGACGGGAGGGTCTCCGCAATTGTCGATTGCGCGGAGAGGACACACCGCAAGCTCTTCCGTTGGCGCTGGACTACCGTGGCTCTATCAAATGATGTAGGTATATTGGGGTAGCGAGTATAGAAAGAAGGTGATGCGCGAGGAGGGACGAGAATAAGAGATACAGCGAGAGAGTAGGGGGGCCAGCTAGCCAGCGGCTAACTCTATATTCAAACGAACCGAACGTCGAAACGAGAATGAAGCCTGGTCCAGTCTGCGACAAGCGTCGCTGCCGCGCTACTACTCTCTCTTTCTCGACCCACACACCTACTCGGCGTTATCTCATCCGATCATCGGCTCCAACGTAATATAATAAATATAGCGTGCAGTTTGCACAGGTGTGTCACTACTTACTACTTATCTACCTATATATCTTTCTACGTGTGTCTCTGGTTATTGTGCTTCGGCGTGTATGTGACACACCGGCTCTTTTGGGCATTGGCCTCTCGCCGCCAGACCCGGCATCCCTTATACGTTCGCGCGTCGGTTCCCTTCTTCTTCTTCTTCTCACCCGCTATACATCTATACATATATACTTATACCCCACAGCTGCAAAAACTCACAAGTACGCAACATATATGTATACTTAATGAACGGTTTAACGCGTCGAGCTTTTTTTTTTTTTTTTTTTTTTTTTTTCGTGCGCGAGTCCATCCGAAAATACCAATATCGCGACGGGCCATTACGCGGCGTTATAAATAGGATTTCATATTCTATATGTTTTGAATCTATGCCAGGTTTGTTTGGGATACCTATAAGCCGGAGAGCAGGGGAAGGAGGGCCAGCGTCATCGGATTTTTTTTTTCTTTTTTTTCTCGCGGTGTGCCGGGAAAAAGAATTTTGCTCGCTCGTCTAATCAATAACAAACAACAACAACCACGACCACCGTGGGACAGCCGCAGATGCTTGGCACTCGTGTATTGTCTAGTGCGCGCATGGATTTTGAATCGTTCGTTCGAGATTCACATGCGTGATGTGTGTGTGTTTTTTTTTTAGGAGCTTAGTCATAAACTCGGGGACGACAAAAGTATTTCGGAACATCTGAAGCTACCGATACAGCGCATCAACGACTATCAGCTTTTGCTCAAGGTACCTTTTTATTGTTATGGTAACGCGTTTTTAGTCAACATTGCCGTGTTTGAACTGTACCTACTTGTCTTAATTTTTGATGAAATTCAGTTTAAATTTTTTTTTTTTTTTACATATATAGTAGTGCCAAGGTTTTGGTGTAAGAAAACAAAATTTCACTTTTAAAGTACATGGAAAAAAAAAAAAAAAAAAAGTTAAAGCAAATGATCATTCGGGTGACGGGCGAAAATCTAAACAAGTGGCCGTTGCTTATAGGAACTGGTAAAGTATTCGGCCCGTCTGGGGGAAGACTGCGACGACCTTCAGAAGGCCTTGGAGTTGATGCTTGGTATCCCACACCAGGCGACGGACAACAAGTTTATAAGTAACATCGAAGGATACAAGGGCAACATCCACAAACTTGGAAGGCTACTAACGCACGTTAGTCGCAGTTGCTTCATAGTTTTTTTTTTTTTTTTTTTTTTTTATCGCTTTTCGCGAGCCCCTCACCCCCCTCGTGTATAATTGTACATTTTCGCGTGTTGTGTGCGCGTAGGAGTGGTTCACCGTAACGGACAAGGAGGGCAAGAGCAAGGAGCGCTACCTGTTCCTCTTCAAGGCGCGAATCCTCGTTTGCAAAGTCAGGCGCATATCAGAGGACCGCTCGGTCTTTTTGCTCAAAGATATAATTCGGGTAAGTTTCATGAGTATCGTTCATTCGTGCACATAAATACATATACGATTTCTCGAGTTTTATGTGATAAAAACGTTTTAAAGGGTTCGACTTTGTACGGATCGCAAGCTTTTTTAGGGAGCTTGCGGGGGACACAATGTACAAAAAACTGAACAACATAACTATGCCAAAATTTACCGGTGCAAGAAGTGTTGTTTCAGTAAATCATCGAAAGTCCATAAATTGCTCCATCGTGTTGCAAACTTTTACGTTTTTTAGAATAAAATCGAAGCTTTATATCGATTATGGTCATTTTCCTTATATACAACAAATAGTAATACACATTGGGCATTGGGCGTTTCTCTAAAACTATCATTGTATTTCGAGTATTAAAAAATTAAAAAAATTGAATGCAATTGCAAAACTAATTTTTAGCTTATATAGTAAATTAATAAGGGTAAAAATATTATAACCCACCGTATCTAGTTGATTTTGCTGATTTAACTGAACATCGACAAAACTTAGCTAAAAATGCGTTTCTAAAAAGATACACACTCGTTAAACGTGCTCGAGCTGCCAAATATTCTATTTTTGCTTATTCTTTCCTGAATCTAAAATAAAATAAATAAAAACAGCTCAACTTTTTGCCAATACGACTGACGTCCCCCAAAATATGTACACAATAATACTTATTTATGAAATCGGTATGCATTTATTTAAGCATGAAAAAAAAAAAAAAAAAAAAAAAAATGATGCTCGTATACTGTAATATTTTGAACTAATATTTCTACTGGCCACGGCAGCTGCCGGAGGTCGAGGTGAAGGACCACCCGGAGGACCAGCGCACGTTCGAGCTACACCTGAAGCAGGGCACACCGGGAGTACAGCAGCAGGCGCCCGGCTACCCGATCACCCTCTCCGCCCACAAGGACCAGATCAAGACCGGCTGGCTCGAGGAGATCCGCCAACACGCCAGCGATGTCGTAGCTCTGGCCGAGCACGCCGCCGACGACCTACAGCTCACCGAGAGCCCCGAACAGACGGCACCCGGTGCCCACGTACAACAGATCGCAGGAATTAACAAGACCAAAGCGGAACAACAATCGGTCGACATGTCGCGCCGCACCTCCACGAGCCACGTCAGCGCCTCATCCAAGATCGTGGCCGAAGGTCAGTCGCTGGGCTTACCTTGTAATATGACACATGTATCTGTTTTCTCTTCTTTTCTTTGAATATACATCAAAAATATACGTAAATATCCGATCACTGGCAAGTCCAGTGACAATTTTTCATTCACTTTGATAAAAACAGAGTTCATTTTTCAATCGCTATACTTTTCATTTGCCTGCACGTTTTTTCCTTAAATATGTAAAAAAAAAAAAAAAAAAAAAAAAATTGTTTCCACTCGTTACAAACTAGAGACATTGATATTTTTACTCGAATGTGCCAGTGATCGGATATTACATATGGTATAGAGTACCAATATATTTCGTGCGACTCGCCACCACCCCCGTGCTGCTGCACGTTTATCATATTCTTATACTTTGATCGCAGAGTCGATGACGACGTACACGAGCAGCTCGTTCTCGAGCAGCAGCAACAGTAGAGTCGCGACCGAGGTCTCCTCGTCCTCGATGAGCATGACGAGCTCGAACATGCAGCAAATCGGCATCTCAGCCAGCGAAGGTGTCGCGTCCACCAACAGGACTGCCAAGCTGGCGCTCTCGGCCACCGAGGCCGGCAAGCCGCAGTTCCAAAAGACCATCGAAGGATGCCAAGTCGAACGTAAGGCCATTACCATTATCATACATTATTTTCCACTCGTCGATTAGTACTACTTGGTACATGTTGTACACGTTCACACGTACACACATACATTTGAACATAATCCATGTACACACAATAATCATTTACAACGTTAAACTGTTGCCACCGAATGTTTAATCGTTTTTAATTACATCGGAAAAATGGAATATTGTTGTCACAAAGGTGAAAATGTCTCGCCACACTCCAACATAAATATCGTTTCCACGATACAATATTTATATTTAAATGCACCCACTTTTTAAATTAAATGCGTATACTGATGAGTCGCGACTTTATTGTCTTCATGTTAAAAGATTGTTTTTTTCCTGTTCTAGCATCTCGAGCGAAATTGGCTATGTTGCACGTCATAGGTAAAGTCAAGCGTAGCCTGAATCATCAGTCAATTTATAACTCTTTTCTTTTTATTCTTCTGGATAAAGTTTCGAAAATGACATACCCCCAAATAATTTGGAATTTTTTGTACGTAAATGTACAGTATTTGGATTAATTTACATTTGAAAACTACATTAGCGATTAAAAAAAAAAAAAACAAAAAAAAAAAAAACCTTATTTTGGGTTGGCTTATGACGAATACAATTACTGAACAAAAACCTATCATCACCAGTTTATTAAAAATAAAATAAAATAATATTGTAACGTACGGTAGTATAGGTGAGACTCTACGCTCCCTCTCCTCAAAGCTCATAACGAGGGGCCCTAGGGCCAAGGGAAGGGAAGAGCGAGCAAGGAGAGAGTCTATTCGGGGAGTACACGACGAGCCTTTGTAGGGAACACACGCGCTACCTTGCCTATGATTTCGGTATCTTAAATAAAGCTCTTGAAGGAATCTGTGTTGATCATTCTCGCGAAGCACCTCCTTACCAACATCTTCCCTACGTAACAATATACAATAAGAGCACGAATCCAGAAAGCGTAAGCTTATATTTATAACGCTAGGACAGTTGGTTTTGTTTCATTTTTTCAAAGTATCTAAACAAAATTTTATTAATTTGTAAGGTCTGCATTTTTAAAAATACTGTACATAATTGGCATAAAAAAATTTTGATATCAAATTTTTTATCTAGAAAAAAAGAAATTAATATTTCACAGCTTTTGTTTGATGTTACAAAAATGATTCGTAATTACTATTCTCAAGCTTTTCAATATCAAATTCCAAGTCGTTAGGGGGTAAGTCATTTTCGTAAGTATACAGCCATTCTTTCGCCTTTATTTTTCATTGAGATTGTCTTTGTTGTCATATGTTTAATTGTTGTGGCAATGTTGTTTATTATTGACATATAGTACTAAAGAAAGTAAAATAATTATAGTGCTCACTAGCATAATCTTATTATTCATATAGTGGCTTCTTTTGAGTGTAGATTACATATTTGTATGCTAAACAATAAACGTCATCGTTGCTTCGATTTCACGTGACATCTATTTAGTTGTATTATTCGCTTTTGTCGCTAATCATTGAAATTCAAAATCATTCCCGCTCTTCATTGTTATTTTTCTACTCTCACTACGATTTATACTTTAGTATTTATATTTACCCACTCGCACATCTACAAGTTCACACATTTTCCATTTTACCCATAGGTGAGTATTAAGGTTTGACATTTTTCTCAAGAACTTTAGTTAACTCAGGAGCTATAATGTATGATTTCTAGAATATTAATTTTCATGAAACTTCAGGAAGTGGTTTATGTTACCCAACAATAAGAGAAAGTATTTTAAGAATTTACATTTAATAAACTATTATACACGAGATTTAAAACCTAAAATTTAATTTATGTTGCATATGTCGATCTGACTGTTTATACTTTTGATTCTTACAACAGAATTTGTATAAAAATGTATATTTGATATTACTATCTCTCATTGTAAGGTAGCAAAAATAATTTCTTCAAGTTTTATTGAAATCAGTTTTCTGGAACCCATATTTCCCTTATAACACAATCAGAAAAAAAAAACAAAATATACATACGTTTTGATACTTTGGTTGTTCAGCTATTATTATTTATAATTTGTATAAACACTTACAAAGTTTCAAATGCGTGTATATTATAGATTTACATTTTAAACATACGTACACACACTGTAAATCCAAGTGTGTTATTTTAATACACTATGAGCGTGTAAACCGCCGTCACAGAATTTACACGTTTCTAGGCGTTTTATTCCAACACGCTTCAAGTGTGTATTTTCAACTATAAATTTCTTTCACGTAAATCCCGAAAAAGCAGTTTTTATTGTTAAAATCCTTCAGACATCAGCATTAAATGGCCAAATGAGCAAAGATGTATACCCTAACTCGTTGTTCACGATGTTCACTCTTGGACTTGGACAAATTAATACTGAGATGATAAATGGACGGTTTCGATGCACTCTTTAGCAATGCACATTTTATTACGTTTTATTACAATTATTGTAATAAAACACAATTATGCGTGTTGCTTTTATTTTATTTAAAGTGCTTATAAAATATAACGCGCCTATTAAGGCGTTAAAATACACGCTATGTATATGTAATTAAACACACTGAGATTTACAGTGTGATATGATGGTTATAACAAATAAATGCTGATATGTTACTAAAAAAAAAAAAAAAAAAAAAACTCTTATTCGTATTTTTGTAAAATGACACTTTCTACGAGCTTTTTCATGGATTTCAATTAAACAGCAATTATATTCCACTAAAAAAAAAAAAAAAAAAAAAAAAATAGCACCACTAGATGTTATTACTAGATGTATCATACATTTCAATATAGTAACAGTTTTTGTGTTTTTCATGTTTCTACTTCTATGATCGCACGTATTTTTTCTCATCTTTCCATACATGCAATGTTTGATGTTTTAATATGCCTATACATACATACAGATATCAGTAATACATACCAAGATTTTTAGGTATAAATGAAGAAGAAAAAGTATCATTCATGTTTGTAATATCGGCAATCACAATAATAATGAGATTCATAGTAATAAATACCTACTCTAATCATCAGATAAGCTCCAAGTTTTCGCTCACACAAGTTCATAACGTAATATACATATATAACTTTCGATGCAACATAAGCTTTTGTATGTAAAATAAATGTAAACGTAAAATGGTAACCGTAACTCATAATAACCGTGCGAACAACGTGGCCTCCTCAGCCGGGGAATGCGCGACGTTCGAGTGCAGCTTGCAGTCGGTGGACGGCTCGTCGAAGATGCTCTGGCTGAAGGACAACAAGCCCATGGACGACAAGCTGGCCGATCGGGTCAGTGTGACCAGCGACGGCGCGAGCTTCAAGCTTAAGATCGAGAACGTCCTCGAGTCGGACTCGGGCATCTACACGGCTCGCGCGTCCAATGACGACGGACAGGCCACCTGCACGGCTCAACTGGTCGTTCAAGAGCGTAAGCACCTGCCATTTCCAATTGTTTTTTTTTTTTTTTTTTTTTTTTTTTTTTTTCCCCTCAACAATTTACTCACGTTTCCGCAAAATTGTTAGTCACTTCCGAGGAGAAAAAAGCCAGAGCGGACGCGAACTCGCCGATATTTTTGGTGCGGCTCAAGGACACGGAGCTCCTGGAGAACACGTACCTGAGATTTATGATCAAGGTCAAGGGAGACCCAAACCCCGACCTCAAGTTGTGAGTCGACGTGCAACCTTATGATTATTTTGCAAAAGAAAAAAAAAAAAAAAAACTTTAGACTTTATCGATGCTCGCTTCAACTTGTGTCAGAGTAGTTGCATCATTTGTTATTAATTTCTTAAACTCGTAAAAAATTACTTGATTTTGACGTTTTGCCGCTCAACTAACGTGTGCAGCTACAAGGACGGAGTGCTGCTGGACTCGAAGAACGAGCGGGTGAAGATAGTGAGGGAGAAGGCGGACCGGGGCTTCTACGAGATCGTGATCCCGGACGTGAGGAAGGAGGACGCTGGCAAGTACAGCTGCGTGGCGCAGAACAGGTTCGGCGAGGCGAGTTGCGAGGCCGAGGTGAGCGTGACGGACGAGAAGCTGATGTTCGCGGGTCTGCCGGAGGGCATGCTGGAGCCCGGGGCCGAGCCCAAGTTCGTGTGGACGCGCGACGGCGTACCCTTCGACCCCGAGGAGCGATTCAAGGTCCTGTTCAAGGATAGCGAGGACACCCTGGCCCTTGTCTTCCAGCACGTCAAGCCCGAGGACGCGGGGCTGTACACGTGCGTGGCTCAGACCAGCACCGGCAACATCAGCTGCAGCGCCGAGCTCACTGTTCAGGGCACCGTCAACCAGCTGCTGCGCGAGCCCACGCGGCCCGTCCTCCAATCCGAGGCGCGTACGGCCGAGGTCAGCGCCGGCGGCTCGGCCATGCTCGATCTACAGGTGGGTACAATGTATACATTTGATCGGCCATCGGTGACAATTACGCTCTGGACTTGAAAAAAAAAAAAAAAAAAAAAAAAGTGCATTGGTTTTTTTTTTAATAAGAGTACATATTATATTTATCCAAGTTTAATTTAAAAAAAAATTTCCAATCCAGGTCAAGGGCTATCCAAAACCGGACATCAAGTGGACCAAGGACGGAGAAGAAATTTTGGCCGGAGGCAGGATAAAGTACCTCTGGGAGGATGAGGAAGTAATATGCTTGTTCATTGTTTATTTTTTTTTTTCTTCTAAATTTTGATCGCTTCCATACTTATTAGGGAGCCTCAATCGTATAATATACCACTTTAACTTGATTAAAAAAAAGAAAAATATCATCGGAGACAGGGGTTTTTCCACAAATTATGAGACAATTGAAAAAAAAAAAAATGGTTCAGGCGTTTCAAAGCTACTTAAGTCACAGACACGGCCAAACCTCGCTGATTCCAGTCGCTGTCGCTCGTGATAAAGAACGTGACGGCGCAGGACGCGGGCGTGTACAAGATCCGGGCGAGGAACGAGCTCGGGGCCGACGAGACGCAAATCGAGCTGGTGGTAAAATCGGCGCCCAAGATAACGCGCCGGCAAACCGACATGTCGGTGGTAGCCGGTGAGAGCATCCGCGCCGAGGTCCAGATCCGGGGCTCGCCCACCCCCGAGGTCACCTTCTACAAGAACAACCAGCCCCTCCGCGACTCGGACCGCGTGACCATCACCCGCGAGCCCGACGACCTCCATGTACTCACGATCCGAGGGGCGCGCGCCGACGACGCGGCCTCCTACTCGGTAAACGCCCGCAACGAGATAAACGAGACCTCGCAGTTCTGGGACGTGTCGGTCAAGTACCCGCCCCGCATCTCCAAGGGCCTCGGGGAGCCCCGGCTCGTCGAGATGGGCGACACCCTCACCCTGTACATCGAGCTCGAGTCCGAGCTCCCGGCCACCGTGGTCTGGCTCAAGGGCGGACAAGTCGTGCGGGAGAGCGAGCGCGTGAGCTTCGCCTGCGAGGACGGCCAGAGCCCCGGGAGCAAGCGCCACTCGATGCGGGTGGAGGGCCTAGTGGACACGGACACGGCCAGCTACGAGGTCGAGGCTTCGAACAGGGACGGCAAGTCGCGGGACCAGACGGGGGTCCAGGTGCGCTCGGCCCCGCTGTTCCGGCGCAAGCTCGAGGAGGTGGTGGTGGCCAAGGAGGGCGAGCAGGGGGTCGAGCTGGTGGTGGAGGTCGAGAGCTTCGCCAAGCCCGAGGTGGCGTGGTACTACAAGGGCTCGCAGATCACCGAGGCCAAGAAGGAGTACGCGTGCACCGAGGGGACAGCCAACTCGTACAAGCTGACGATCAAGAGCGCGAAGCCCGAGGTGGCGGGGGTGTACACGTGCAAGGCGCGGAACGAGGTTGGGGTGAGCGAGTGCTCGGCCAACGTGACCGTGCATTACCGGCCAAAGTTGCTCAAGAAGCTCGCCGATCAGAAGGTCAAGGAGGGGGATACCCTGAAGCTGACGGTGCAGGTGTCGGCCCTGCCCGAGCCGGAGATCAAGTGGTACAAGGACGGCCAGGAGGTGTCGGCGGACGCGAGGATCAAGATCACCCGGGACAGCCAGCGCCTCGAGAACTACGACCTCACGGTTACGCTGCTCAAGTATACTGACGGCGGTGTGTACGAGGTCAGGGCCCAGAATGAGCTCGGCTTTGTCACCAGCAAGAGCAAGGTCATCGTGCTCAGTGAGTTTTTCTTCATTTCTCTTCTCGTCCATTTTTTTTTTTTTTTTTTTTTTTTTTCTTTGTTTCTTCATCGGAGAAAAAAGTTGTAAAGCATTGGGAGCGATATGTTTTTTTTTAATTTTTTATTTCCAAACAAAGGGAAAGTCGTTCATTTTTATACAATAAATAATGTCTAAATGGCATAAATCTATCGAGTTCCTAAGTTAAAATAAAAAAATCTAAGAGAGCAAACCCCGAATTATTATAAAAATATCGGAATGTACAAAACAAATCAAATATTAAAATAAGAGTAAAATTTCGAAGCGTTTTTCAAACTCTAATAGATTCAAAGTGATAAACGCAATGTATTCTATTGAAAAAACCGTACACATATATCACAGAAAATAAATAAATAATTCTTTTGACTGTCCAATCGTCGCTTTTGGCTTCAGCACTTATCGTGTATAAAAAAATGTATGCAATTGCCGTGTATGTTAAAACAATGCTTTTTACTCTGATGAAAAATGTAATAACTGTGAGTGCCTACAGATGTTGAGAGTTCTTTTTTACAAATCGACACTTATTTTTTTTTTTTATTGCTTTTTTTCCCCCTCACGACGTTCTCGCCAGTAAGTAGTACGTACACCTGTGATTTTCCCTCCAACCCCCAACCTCTAGACCCAATCGACCTGCGCATGTATGTACCTGTAACCCGCAAATGTGATGACAAAATAATAAAGATGACATACATATAGGTAGTACGTATCATGGTTACACTTGTGTTAAACAAAAATCTTGAAATGTGTGTAGCCAAATCTGAGGAGACTGTAGAAGAAAACGAGGGAATGAATAAAAAAGAGGTCGTCGAGAGTGTGAAAGTCGAAGAAGAAAAATCCAAACAGGAAGACGTGTCGGAGGAGAAACAAAACGCAGATCTGTCCGAGGCAGAAGGTGTGCGATCTTTACTCCGATTTGTGTCTTGAGGTTTTTTGCTTCTGCACTATACACACACACACACACAAGCATATACATATATTTACTTAAATTTGGCTGTGTGATGAGATACGCAAACTATTTTACACTAAAAACGCCAAGTCATCATTGTACATATTAAGAGTTATTGTATATTGAATGTGTGCGCATACATATATGTATACTGTAAATTTTAACATTTTTACTTCAAGTAGTGATGACACGTTTGAGACTTTGCATAAAAATAACTCTGCATCTCCGATAATCATAATGCATTAACAATTTTTATAATATGTGCTCTCTGTAGAGGAAAATAAATCTTAACAAAGTAAAGCGATTAGACATAATATATCTTTACTTTTCTTCGGCAAAACTTGAAGGAGTCCTAACATTATTGAACGATGCAATATGTTTCAAAGTGAGCTTTTTTTTTCTTGGTGCGCTGCTTTTTTCACGAAACAATAACGATTTGAAGGCGCCTGCTCGTTAACAATAACTGCCAAGTACTAAAAATGATTCAACGCTCGGCTGCACCTTTGCTTCGAGTGACGTATGTTTTTGAAAAAGTATAGGGATTTGCGACTAAAATCGATAATCCAGCTGCTGATGTGTGTGTGTTTTGCCGCGTAGCTCGGAGCTTTGTGAGAGTGTAGTTGTGCAAGGAAAACAAAATCTGTAATAAATACAGGTCACGCCAAATTGGAGAAGCATCAAGTTGAGGTGGTTAAGAATTCCGAGGGCGAAACGATAAGCATTTCTGTGGCCTCGACTACAGAACACGAAACCAGGATATCAGGTATACCACCCATATACGTAATAACAACAATTCCAATCGACCCGATAAACGCTTGACAAGCAAATTTACGACACACGATGCATTTCACTGTGGAGCAACAATATGTATACTTTATCGCTTTACAATGAAGAGTGAAAAATTGTGTTCATTATTAATAATACAAATCTTAATGTCGCTTGTGCAAAATTTACTTGGCAAGAATCGTAATGACACGTGTACGTATACAAAAATGCGTAATCACATGTATAACTCATGAGCACATGAAAGAAACGCTTTGGCAAAGAAATCAATCATTTTTCGGTGGCTTATTCACGTATTTGTTCATTGTTCAACATACATCCGACATAAACACACGATCGAATGAAAAGAGAAAAAAAAAAAGGTTGCCGATTAGCCCGAACAAAGTATTTGTTTGATTGCTCGATTATGATTTAATTAAAAACGAGAGAGAGAGGATGAGTGGTTGAGGAGCGGTGACACGTTGAGGCGAGCCTTCGCAGGTCCGGACGAGCGGCACACCATCAGCAAGATGAGCGCGACCAAGGTGGAGCTGCAGCACGTCAACAGGTGCGACAGCGGACCCCAAGTCGAGGAAATCGCCTCCTACAGCTACACGATCCAGGAGGACGAGAGCACCTCTTACCGGCAGAACGGCGCCCTCGTCGAGGAATTCTCCGAGACCGAGGACGCCGGCCGGACTCGGCTGGGCTACGCGGACCCCCGACTCCCCGCTCGGGGCGTCTCCATCGTCTCGATATCGGACGACGACGCGGCGAGCTCCGCCAAGGACGCCCAAAGTCCGGACTCCGACCCACACCGGCAGGAACTCGGCTACGGTCGCCACTCCGAGGCAATAGCGGAGGAGCACTCGAGCAACGCCGAGCGCCGAAAGAGCCAGAGGCTGGACTCTGTGGCGAGGGGCGATATGGAAAATGGCACGAGGAGAAGCAGCGCGGCTGCCAACGAGGAGGAGGAGGAGGACGAGGACATGAGGAAGCTGTTTGAGCGCATTCAGAGGCAGAGGTCCGTGCTGGACGAGATCCTGGACAAGCAAGGGAAGCAGAGCAAGCAGGCCGACAGGCGCACAAGTTACGAAGAGCGGGAGGCGCAGGATAACGGGTTCGCAGGACAACCAGAGGTGGAGGATGTTCGCGGCGAGCGAGGGTCGCGGGGTGAATATTACCAGGAAGAAGTGCAAATTGAACATTCGATGCGAGGGATGCGACGGGAAGACGGGAAAGGAGGAATGCAAAATGGGTACAAAGAAGAAGAAGAAGAAGAAGAGATGGGAGAGAAACGACAAGAGCTGCTTGGTGGAGCCGATAAGTTGGGCAGGCAGAGTAGTAAATGTGAGAAACAAAAAATGCAAGGGATGTCGATACCCGATAAAGCAGGAAAGGAAAATGGATACGGGGAGCAAACCGTGCAAGAGGTGCAAGATGGGTGTAAAAGACAAATCGTGCATGATGGGTTGGATGAGCTAGGAAAACAGGATAAATATGAGAAACGAGAAATCGAAGATATGTCGGATAGGCGGGAGAAGCGCGAAAACTATGAGGTGCGAGAGATACCCGATGAGCCAGGAAAACAAAATGGTTTCGAGGAAGGAGAGGTGCAGGAGGTGCGAGATGAACACAAAAAACACGAAATAGTAGAGGTACAAGATAAACACGATAAACAAGAGAAACAGAGCGACATGAGCAAAGAAGGTAAATTTGTCTTGCAAATTGGGTTTTTATATATTATATTCTCTCAGCATCGTAAATTTTATCTCTGACAAGTAAATGCAAAACTATCGTCTATCGAACAACGAAAAACATAAAGAGCGAAAAAGAAAACAATGATGACATAAATCAACAATTTTACGAGAAGTACTCATCCGTGAGTCATAAACAACATTTTTTTTTAAATTTTTTGTGCGCCTTCGGAACTATTGTTATTTTATTTATAGTATTATACGTCATGAGTGAAAAAGCTTGTGGAAACTCTTAAAAATATGTCTCTTCTATTGGACTGTTTTGAAATTTCAAGGATACATTTTTGGAAAAATTGATATTCACGTACTTCAAGTTCATTTATTAAATTTTATCAGATCGACTCTAGTTGAGTTATTTTAACCACAGATGAATAAAGTAATTTTTTCAAAAATTTGTTTCAGAAATTTCTAAACAGTCCAAAAAATCTGTAGCAAATTTTTGAAGGAAACTACAGTTTCTCTAACCACTACAACATTATGAGTCAAATAAAACTAGCTTCGAAGGCGTAAAAAATAAACTTTTATTTAAAATTTTTTCATGTATCACACGATTTTTCGTGAAATTGCTAAAATACCTACATTTCACATTCATTGCGTTCTTTTTTTTTTTTCAACTAAATCATAACGTTATTTTTCCTCTCTAATCCTCAACCATTTTTTTTCACTCACATGCATATTATTTTAATTTTATTGTTATTACTGTGCATACTCTGCTCATTTTTTGCATCATCCATTAAAATTTTCATTCCTAAACTGCTCAATGTGCTCCGATTTCGTGAATAATAGTCGTATCAACAATAAAAAAATAATATATCCACCGTTATATTTTAACGATACTAATATTATAACTGTCAAATATATTGATACTAAAAAAAATAAAAAACGAATTTACTAATACTGAATATTGCATGCGCTTGCTAGGCTTCCAGCTTTAGATTTATACGTGTGTGTTTTCTACAAAGTTAAGTCACTGGCTTGAGAAGCCCAAGGATTATCGGACCTCGAAGTTCGACGAGTCTTTGTAAGTATAATCATGGCAGCGAGTAATTTCTTGATTGATAAAAAAAAAAAAAATATGCGAGCCAAAGTTGCGTATATACTATGTAGAAGTGAAATGATTTGGTAACTGGCTTGATGTACCTACTTTGCGCAGCGTCACCAATAATCGTCAGCTCGACGCTGGAGGACCGCGACATATTCGCGACGCAGAGCACGAGCTACGAAATAAGAGTGACAGGGCTGCCCAGACCCGAAGCCAAGTGGTTCAAGGACGGCAATCCCCTGAAGATATCGAAGCGCGTGCAGTACTCGACTGTCGGCGAGGTCTTCCAATTGTCCGTGAACAAGGCACTCGAGGAAGACACTGGCGTCTACAGCGTCGTATTCACCAATAAGCTGGGCGAAAAGGTTGACACTCATTTTCAATTCTATATGTCTCTCTTTTTCATTGGCTAATCAATATGCTAATATACTGCACATTACTGATCTCAGCTTCGTTACACACTGTATCTTTAATTTGGAAAGCAATTTTTTTTAATTTTTCTGACGTACCCTTTTATCAATCGGTTATATATTAGTGTTCTGAAATCAATGGAATATAAACTTGTTAAAAAGTTAAGAAAAATTTTGTTTGAATGTCAAATTGAATTAATAAAAAATTTTTTTTTTATTTTTGATGAAATACGTATATGGCTGTGTAAAGTGGAGTGTGAAATAAAAGCAAAGATAAATGCGAAGCAGAAAACTTTATTAAAAATACAAAACGGACACAGAAGAGCAGATACAATAAAACAAAAAGTTAGAACAAAGACTCGCACAAATAAATTTTATGTCACAAGTTATAATAATTAACAATGGCTTTTTTAATTTCATTCAAGTTGAGCACTTTTTCCTCATCTTCTGTCTAAAGTTCTTCTAATGCTCGATATGCTGCTACGTATCTTCAAAGTTGGAACTATATAGACCGAGACGCAGTTAACACGCAGCTAAATGCTAGAAATCCAACTAAATGTCGTGAGAAAATTCATCATTTAATTCTGTAAGTGCTCGCATTGCGCTAATTGAACGCTCATTCGAATTAAATAGCTGTTGGACTGTATCAATAAAATTTTTAATGCGGTTACCTTGCGCTCCAAGCGAATCTAGAACAATGCCATTTTATTACACTCAAAAAATCGAGTTAAAAAAAAAAACTATCATAAGCTTTTTACCTCCGAATTTTTCAAAGTTAGAGGCCGAATAGAATTTTACCGAATTTTCATCTTGAGTCAATTTAGAGGCTCCCTCGATGCTCTGAATCGACGAATGACTTTCAAAATGCTTGGACTTGGTCGCTTCTTCTTCGGTCGTCTTCTTGAGATTTTCTATTATATTAGAAGTAACTTGCGAATCACAGCCGGCTTCTTCTGCAGCTTCTGACAAAACTCGCAGCTCTTCCTGAGTTAGATCCGATTCTAATCCTATGAAATAAGCGTATTTTAATCAGTGACAAAAAAAATATAAGTACGGCATTACTACGAAGTGACACATGGCGCAGAGAGACTGTGAAGGCGCTTTCCAAAATCAACGAGCGACGACGCGTTGCGCGTACATATACGGTTTATTGTAAATAGGCCTTTGTGTAGGTGCAGAGGCGTGACCCTTACCTCGTGAAAAATATCCAGCATGCCCGCCATGTTTGTCACCCTCTAGAACACGTTGGTACATCATAATCTTCTCCACATCCTCGGGAGGCTCGGCTGCTTCGTTGCCCTTCCTCGAAGGGCTACCATCATCATCATCATCCATGTCAATGCTGAAAATAAAACAACCCAATGAATATACGTATACGTATAGGTATTAACGCTCGTAAATGGCTAACGGCCGATCAAAAATTGTACTTACCGTCTCACTTCACTCGTACAGTGGAAGCGTTCTGGGCCCATAACCAGCTAGATTGGAGCAAAACAAGAGTTGCGGCAAATACCAAACGGGTTGCTGTGTCACAAACTCATAAAGAGCACGGAGGAGCGGATAATAAGAAAAATTAAATAAATTAGCACTGATTGGTGGATATACAGGGAGATCAAAACGCGTACAGCTCGAGAGAGCTGCACCTGCACGGGGAGTGGATGAATCAAGCAATCAGCAGCGCCCCGCGACTAGTGACTTAAATACCTAACTATCAGAAGTTACTAGTGAATTCCCTACAGGCGCGCATCACAAGCATAGAATCGGTTGAAATATTTGGCCCGCAAACGAAAAATGTAGAAATGTAAATGTATGGGCAAACGATATTGCCGTAGTCAGGGAAATAATAAATTATTTGATGATGCATGCCTTTGGTAGGATACAATTATTCATATGCATATCTGCTTTCCTATAAACACATATATGTGTGTAACATGACGCTGAACAGCCAATGCCTCGTATCGCTCAACAGAAAAAAAAAAAAAAAAAAAAAAAAAAAAAAAAAAAAACTGACCGATTTTTTATTTTCATTTCGTTTACTTTTTCAATCGAATAAAGTCACTCGAGGGTTTCCTGAACGTCGAGCCGGTGGACGAGCTCCGAAGACCGAAGCTCCTCGAGCCACTGAGCGATGCCGACGTTGACGAAGGCAAAACTGCCGTCTTTAGGGCGGTTATCGTCGGTGACCCCATACCAGTAGCTACATGGTAATAATAAAACATCGGAATCAAGACCAACAATGGTTCTTTCTTTCTTTGCCACCAAGTTTATGCTTTCATTTTTTAATTTTTTTTATTTAGGAAGTTGAATGGCAATGTCATAGACACCGAGGACGACAGATACAAGGCCACGGTCGAGAGTAAAGTCATAGAAGATTCGGTAAGTTTTACACGCCGTACCCCTGCGTCAACTCAAAGAAAACAAAATCATCTATAAAATAATGCCCTTTTTTGTTTGCAGCTGAAGCAATGCACGTACAAACTAGAGATTAAAGGTTGCCAGCCCGATGACGTGGGTAATTACACGCTACATGTGCAAAACGAATACGGGGAGGCATCGACTAACGTGAGTACACACACTGAATCATACAATTTTCTTTACTATTATTTGAGTACTTGTGCCTATAATTCCAAATTCATTTCTATGTCATAATTTTTGGGTGCAAAGTAACTGCTAACTTTCAAATACACATGACTCTATAAATATTGAAAATACAATAAATAGGACGTTAAATTAAGATCCCATTTATTAATAAAAATGTTTATATGTATATGTTTCTGGGTGACGTTTGAGGAGCTGCTTATATAGGAAGAATCGGGATATTTTTTCAAGACTTATTTTGTGTAATTTACGCCTCCACGTATGCCTAAGCAGAAAATTTCAATGATATGTCGATATTTTTCAAGTAGAATGAATTGCGAAATTTTAAACGCTAATATTCCCTTATGTATTAAAGATACGACAAAAATTCGTGATAAAAATAAATTTTCATTGAGTAACGGTCTTTAGGAAGTGGCATACATGTACTATACATATACTGGTAATCTTTATTATTCGCAGGCTGATTTGAATTTGCGCACCGCTCCGGTATTTGAGGAGTTCAAGGATCTTCGGGCCCCTGTTGGCGAGGTCGTGGTATGGGAGGCGGTGATCAAGGCCAATCCAAAACCCAAGGTCGTCTGGCAGCGTAATGGCCGCGACGTAACCGAGGATGCTGGTCGCCGTTTCAGCACCGAAGACGAATACAAGGAGAAAAAATACAGGTATTCCACGCGAAATGATATTACTTTGTAAATTAAAATTGGTAAGGGATTTTTTGTACCGTTGACGAATAATAAATCTTAATTTCTCATCAGGATTTCAAGAGAAAAAAAAAAAAAAAAAAAAAAAAAAAAAAATGTATGATTTACTTTGTACCAAAAATTCCGTTTAACAACGACAAAAGTTGTTTAGATGAACGTTAATCAGAGCGTGAATTTTAATATACATATTATTCGCGTGAAAAAAAAAATCACTGCCCAATGATAATTTGCAAAACGCTTGTTTCTGGTGCTAAACTTGCTTAAACTAAGGCTGAAGATCAAGGGGCTGGAAGTGTCGGATGCCGGAAGCTACAAGATTGTCGCGAGCAACGAGATGGGCGAGGCCTCGGAGGAAGCCCAGCTGAAGCCATTCAGTGAGTCGAAAGTTATACAACCAAGAGAACGAACATCTCGATAATCGCGAGGATGGCGTGTCGTTCGGTTTCAGCTCAGCCTCCGGTGTTCACGAAGGAGCTGAAGAATTACGAGTCGGTGCGCGACCAGAACAATTACGAGGCGGAGGTCCGGCTGACGGGATACCCGAGGCCCACGATAGCCTGGCTGAAAAACGGCGAGGAGATCCGCGAGGACATGCGCAACACGATGACGTCGAGCGCCGAGGGCGAGGAGCTCAGCGCCAAGTACACGATCGAGCACTTTGGGGAGAGCGACGCGGGCAACTACAGCTGCGTGGCCACCAATCTAGCGGGCACGGCGCGCTGCGAGACCGAGCTCTCGCTCACCCGATTCCCGCCCAAGTTCTTCCGCAGCCTGCCGCCCTCGCTCGACCTCGAGCAAGGCGAGCCCCTCGAGCTATTTGCCAAGTGCGACGGCAGTCCCATACCCCTCGTGGTACGTGTACACTCAATTGACGGAAATAGATACACCTAATCTACTGATATCCCAATTCCATAATGAATTTTCCTACAGGCATGGTACAAGGACGGGGAGATGATCGTGCCGAACGAGCGCCTCAAGCTCGACGTGCTCCCCGACGGCACGATGCGGCTCTCTATCGACTCGGTTCGGCCCATCGATTCGGGGGCCTACAAGGTCGTCGCCTCGAATTCAGCCGGCGTCAATCCCTCGCAGTGCTCAGTCGCCGTCAAGCGTGAGTTACCCATTTTTAAAAAAAAATTCTTTTCTACTGATTAAAGAGGGGGGAGCACGGGTGGTGTGTAATTATGCGTTGTTGGGTTATTGACAGCCGAGGCGAAGGAGCCGTACTTCAAGAAGGGTCTGGAGGACGTGAAGGCGAAGGTGGGCGAGCCCTTGAAGCTCGAGGCGCAGATCGTGGCGTTCCCGAACCCGCAGGTCCAGTGGCTGAAGGACAACATGCCGCTGAGGCCCTCGAAGGAGATATACTTCAGCAACGAGCCCAACGGCCTGATCGGCTTGTCGATCGATAGGCTGAGGCCAGAGGACGCGGGCACGTACTCGGTGCGCGCGTCCAACGCCCTGGGCGAGGTCACGGGCGAGGCGGTCGTCGAGGTCGAGGAGGCAGACTCCGAGCCGGCCTTCGAGGCCACCCTCCAGCCGACCACCGTCGTCGAGGGCTTCCCGGCCAAGCTCGAGGTTAAATCCGTCGGGAAGCCGAAACCCCTTCTCAAGTGGACCCACAACGGCCAGGAGGTGAGAGAAAAAAAGGAAAAAAAAAAAAAAAAACTATCATCGTGGAGCCCTGCCCTGTGCAAAAAGAGTTGTTTTCCAAAGTAACGAATGATAAACGTTGTGTATTCTCGGAGGTGGTGCCGGACGGAAAGCACGTGCGGATCGAGGATCAGCCGGACGGTAGCCAGGCGCTGTTGATAGACAAGGCGGGCCCGGGAGACGCGGGCGAGTACGAGGTAGTGGCGAGCAACAGCCGGGGCGACAGGTCGAGCAGAGCAAAGCTGGAGGTGGCCAGCCGGCAGCGAGCGGGAGAGCCCGAGGAGCCGCCGCAGTTCTTGTCGCCGCTGCGCGACATCAGCATCGAGGAGGGCAAGCCCCTGTGCCTGCAGGCCCTCATCTCAGGGAACCCCGTGCCCGAAGCCGTGTGGAGCTTGAACGGCCGGGTCCTCCAGCCCACAGACCGGCTGCGTCTCAGCTGCGACGGCCGCAAACTCGGGCTCGAGCTCAGCCCGAGCGAGGCCACCGACTCGGGTGACTACATCTGCGAGCTGCGCAATCCCCTGGGTAGTGACCGCAGCGGCGCCAACGTCAGCGTAAGGAAGACCGGCCAGCCGCCCGTCTTTGAGCAGCGGCTCGCCGATCTGCAGCAGGAAATGGGCCGCGAGGCCAAGGTATTTAATATAATGAAAAACTATGTTATTGAGGAAAAAACTCTTATGTGGTGTTTCTTTTTTGGTTCCAAGTTCTTGGCGCGGATACACGGAATACCCCGGCCCGAGATCAGCTGGTACTTCAACGACGCGCCCATCCAAACGGAGACGCGCCCCGACAAGTACAAAATACGCCGCGACGGCGAGATCTGCTGCCTCTACGTGCACGACTGCAACTACGGCGACTGCGGTCGCTACAAGTGTCGGGCCGTCAACCGCGAGGGCACCGCCGAGTCCGAGGCCTCGCTCTCCGTCCTCAAGGAGCTGTTAGTATCATCATCATCTCCTTCTCTCTCCCCCAATAATCTTACCCTCGTTGTGCGTATTAAATATTTATGGTGCACTTCCAAAAAGCTTATTCAGCGTAAAATCCATCGTTTATCGTTATTGTACATGGTCATGCAGTTCATCTCCTTACACGGTACATCTGTAGATAGGTAGAGAGAGAGAGAGAGAGAGAAAACAACAATCGTCTTTTCAGGGATAAGAAGCAAAAGGTGGAGCCGCCCTCGTTCCTGAAGCGTCTCGGCGATTGCGAGGTGTACAAGGGAATGACGGCCAAGTTCACGGCTTGCGTGACCGGCTGCCCGGAGCCCGAGTACGAGTGGTTCCGCGACGACACGAAGCTCTGGCCGACCGACAGAATCCTCATGGAGAACGAGGGCGCCGGCCTGCTCCGGCTCTCCATCTACCACGTCGACGAGGACGACGCGGGCAAGTACTCGCTTCGCATATTCAACCCGTATGGCGAGGACAGGTCGACCGGCGAGATGATATTCGAGTGTGAGTACAACATTACCGATACCGCGTGGCATTGCGCAAGTGTAAGTACGATGTACAGTGAGATAATACGCGGTGATGTGATTCGTGCAGCTATAGAGCCGCGCAACAAGCGCCTGGTCGACCAGTACACCGATCTCGACCGGTACAAGAAGAGCGGACTCCCTCTGCCCCTGGCCGATCGCCCCATCATCAGCCGCATGATGGACCGGCACTTGACCCTCAGCTGGAAGCCGTCCATACCATCGGCGGGCCAGCCCCGCTTGCCCGTCACCTACCAGGTCGAGATGCTCGAGCTGCCCGACGGCGACTGGTTCACCGCTCGCACGGGAGTACGGGGCTGCGTCTGCGACATACGGAACCTGATACCCTTCCGGGACTACAGGTTCCGTGTGCGCGTCGAGAACAAGTACGGGGTCAGCGAGCCCTCGCCCTACGCCCAGACCCACAGGGCCCGGCTCGAGCCCGAGCCACCCAAGTTCTACCCCTACCTACCCCCGGGCATCGACTTTCGCCCCGAGAGCTCGCCCTACTTCCCCAAGGACTTTGACATCGAGCGCCCGCCCCACGACAACTACGCCCAAGCTCCGCGCTTCCTACGCCAGGAGTACGACACCCAGTACGGCGTCAAGGTAATAATTCATTGACCCTTCCACCGAGGTAGTTTAACTCGTCGCGTCTTCTAATCCAAAACAATGCCCCTCCCCTGGATGTAGAACCAAAACTCGAAGCTGTTCTGGTTCGTGTACGGGTACCCGAAGCCGCGGATGAGCTACTTCTTCGAGGGCGAGCCGATCGAGAGCGGGGGCCGGTACGACTACACGTACACGCGGAACGGCCAGGCGACCCTCTTCATCAACAAGATGCTGGAGCGCGACGTGGGCGAGTACGAGGCAGTTGCGACGAACGAGCACGGTGAGGCTCGGCAAAAGGTGCGCCTCGAGATAGCCGAGTACCCCACCTTCATCCTTCGCCCCGAGGAGACCCACACCTTGGTCCGCAAGACCGTTAGGCTGGAGGCGCGCGTCGTCGGCGTGCCGCGCCCGGAGTTGAAGTGGTTCAAGGTACGTGTGTGGTCGATCGATTTTGTGCGAAACAATTCACCTTAAACCGGGTACTGGTGGAAAAAAAGTAACCAAAAATTGACGCGTGTGTGTCGGTTCAAGGACTGGAAGCCCCTGGCCGCGTCGACCCGCGTGAAGATGAGCTTCGTCGAGCCCGACTTTTGTAGTCTGGTGATCGAGGACGTCATCCAGAAGGACGAGGGCCTGTACTCGATCTCGGCGAGCAACGTCGCTGGCTCGGCGTCGAGCTCAGCTATGATCCACGTCGGCGAGTCCGAGGCGGACTGGCGCTACAAGAACTACGCGCACAAGGAGGAGGTGGTCCCGCGCCAGCGGCGCCTCAGCGAGGACTACGATCTCGGGGACGAGCTCGGCAGCGTCAATATGCAGCAAGTCTGGTATACTTATTTTATTTATTTACTTTTCTCTTTTCTAATTTCAACATATTATAATCCTCCGCTCGGGTATTACAGCAGGGGCACCCAAGGTGTGGTCTACCACGCGGTCGAGCGCGCGACCGGCAAGAGCTTCGCGGCGAAGCAGATGCACGGCCAGGCCGAGCTCAAGAATCTCATGTACAACGAGCTCGACGCTATGAACAACCTCAACCATCGCAAGCTCCTGCGTATACACGATGCGTACGAGGACACCGAGGACTCCTCTCTGTTGACTCTCATCACCGAACTGTATCCTTTTTCCTTCGTTACGGTGTACTTTTGTACCCTACACAGTTGAACCGATGCAATATGCAAATTACGGGTATTGGTTCATTGTTTGTCGACTGTTTTTCCTTGACCAAGTGCCCAACAGAGCTGCAGGTGGGGAGCTCGTCGACAACATCACCAAGAATCCCTACTACAGCGAAAGCGACGTCGCGCGCTACATCCGCCAGCTGCTCGAGGGGCTTGATTACATGCACAAGTCTGGCTGGGCCCATCTTGGCTTGACGGTAATTACGTTTTATCACGCCACGCTTGCTTTTATTCACGGTTTTCGTGCACCACTGATCAAATGATTTTTAAAGGCGTAAAAAAATATACATCATGCACAATGACCAAATCCAGCGATTGTCACTTGCTCTGCACTCGCAGGCTTATATATTTGTGGGAATATTCGATTTTTATTTTTCCTTGGAGTTTTGGGGCTTGAAATTAAAATTATCGTCAAACAGTGAAGTTAGCAAGTATCGTTTCGTCGACAGCTCGGTGACCTGTTGATCTCACACCCGGGCAGCGACGACCTCAAGATCGGCGACTTTGGCCTGGCCAGGCGGATCATCCGCAACAAACTGATGACGCTGATGTACGGGATGCCCGAGTTCGTGCCTCCGGAGGTGCCGAACGGCGAGGGCGTCGATTACGGCACGGACATGTGGAGCACCGGCATCATATCGTACATCCTCCTCTCGGGAATCTCGCCCTTCCGCGGCGTCAACGACCGCGAGACCCTCACCAAGATCAAGGAGGGCAAGTGGTCCTTCGACGAGGAGCGCTGGCGCGGCATATCCGACGAAGCCAAGGACTTTATCAGGCGGCTGCTCGAGTACCAGACCGAGCGGCGCATGGACGCCGAGACGGCGCTCAAGCACCCGTGGCTGAAGCTGGCCGACTCGGGGGCCCCGGGCGACCACAAGATAGCCTCCGAGCACCTGCGCAACTACTACAACCAGTACCGGGACTGGTACAAAAACGCGGCCTGTCGCACCTGGTACCGCAGACGCCGGCTGAGCGGGGCCTTTGAGCATCCCTCGAAGATGGTCTACCCACCGGGTCACCGCTACACCCCTGAGCCAAATCCCGAGCGGCCGAGTCACAAAAAGTCGCCGCCCAGCAGCAGCTGGGAGAAGCGCGTGCCTTCGCGGGAGCCGATCGACACGGAGATCGGCATGATCAAATCGGAGAGCCAGTAAGTCTATTACACCGAGATATACCGTGGGCTGTGTGTGGAATTTTCACTGTTTCACGTGAATTTTTTTCTCCTTGTTCTCACTGTACAGCTACCAGAACGGTCCGGACACCTATCTGCTGCAGCTGCGCGATACCGATTTCCCAGTACGACTACGCGAGTACATGAAGGTCGCGCACAACCGAGGAACTGGCTTTTCGCGCGTCTTCTCCGACGACGCCTACGACTGGAGGGTGAGTACATATTAACGATACAATGGGGATTTGGGGAAAAAAAAAAAAGTACAATGTAGCAAGTATTTTCGACAAATCCCACAAACGGATCCACCAAGATTTTGGACCCCCCGAGTTTGAATTTAGAGGGCAGAAAAACTATATTCGAACCAGGGACATTTATATTATTACATTAAAAGACGTAAGAAGAGCTCAAGTACCCAGAAAATTATCAATCCACCTCCACTAGGTACCTATACCTGTATACAAATATTGTAAGATCGACGATGGATGATATTATTTAAATGTTTGCTCAAACCTCGTTGGTGCGAAAGAAAAGAAAATATATTTCGGCACTGTCCAAGAGCTGGACTGTAATGGTATCGTGTGCTCGCCAGACGCCCATCATCCGGGAGCGACGACGGTTCACGGACGTGATGGACGAGGAGATAGACGACGAGCGCAAGGCGAGGATCAACCAGTACGGAACTGGGGCGGACGTGGCAACGATGCGGCGATTGCGCCACGAGCTGGGCACGCGCCTCGACAGTTACGCCGAGGTCGAGGCCTTCATGCAAGAGAACAAGGGCAACACGGGCGGACAGCTGCCCTTCCTGCGCGAAAAGGTAAAAAAAAATAAACCATATATACATCGTTTGTATGTAGCGCAGAGCGATCGTATAATCATCGTGCGATTGTATGGGGAAAAACCAGCCCCAGAGCCAGCCAATCCGCGAAGGAGAGCCGGCCCAGATGAGTTGCCTGGCAGTGGGTAATCCAGCGCCGCTGGTGCAGTGGTTCCGCAACGAGAGCGTGGTCCTCGAGTCGGCCCGAGTGACCATAACCGAGGACGCGGAGGGGCGCTCGGTGTTGAAGTTTAACCCGGCACGCGAGCACGACCAGGGACTGTACAAGGTGGTGGCGCGTAACAAGTTTGGCCAAACGGTGGCCAGAGCCCGGCTGGTGGCTGCTTGCACCCCCAGTGCTCCCGACTCCCCCGAGGTAGCCGACGCCTCCGACACCGAGATCCTGCTGCGCTGGAAGCAACCGCGCCACGACGGCCAGGCACCCGTGCTCTGTTACAGCTTGCAGGCGCGCGAGGGCGACGCGGTCGAGTGGCAGGAGCTCGCCGACAACATAGACCACGAGTTCTTCCTCGCCAGTGGACTCAAGCCCAACACCAGCTACAACTTCCGGCTGGCGGCGCGCAACCGAGTCGGTTGGGGCGAGTTTGGCTGTCCGACGCGCCTCGTCAAGACCCGGGCTACCCAGGTCAGTCGCTACACAATGTTAAGCCCAGTCGAAACTATCGTTGGCTCATTTTCCGCGGTTACTTTATGAAATTATGCGACAAAATAATCCCACCCACAACAATCGGATCAGTATAGACAGGTTACGGTTTCTTACGGGGTGTACAAATGGTTAATCACAAAAGTGAGAAAACTCATCGGTAAAACAACCCAAGCTGTATACAGTTGCACCAAAGTTGTACGAAAAACTGAAAAGTAAATAATATCCGCCGATGCGTTGGAACCTTTCAGGAGGGAGTGCCCCCGGTCCAGCTGAGCCGGGCCCAGCGTCACTTGCAGCGGCTGACAGAGTCCGGCCGGCCCGTGCCCCTCGACGGGGGTCTCGGGCCGGGAGGCTCCGGACGGCCGGACTACGCGGCCGAGACGAACCCGCCCGACTGGCAGCGCGAGCCCGGCTTGCTCGGGGAACGCTACGGCTTCGTGTCCGAGGTGGCCCGGGGCCGGTTCAGCCTCGTGGCCAAGGGCATCGAGCGCTCGACCGACCGGGTCGTCGTCGCCAAGATCTTTGAGCGCCGGCCCGACACCGAGGCCCTCGTCCAGGCCGAGTTCGAGGCCCTCCGCTCCCTGCGCCACGAGCGCGTCTGCCAACTCGAGGCGGCCTACATGCCCGAGGGCTCGCCCATCGCCGTCCTCGTCCTCGAGAAGCTCCAGGGAGCGGACGTGCTCACTTACCTGGCCAGCCGCCACGAGTACAGCGAGAACTGCGTCGCCAACGTCGTCGGCCAGGTCCTCGACGCCCTGCAGTACCTACACTGGCGCGGCGTCTGCCACCTGGATCTCCAGCCCGACAACGTCGTCATGGCTTCGCTGCGCTCCGTCCAGGTGAAGCTCGTCGACTACGGCTCGGCGCGTCGGGTCTCCCGCCTCGGAAGCCCGTGGCCCGCCGAGGGGCCTCTTCCCGGCCACCCGGAGTACATCGCCCCGGAGGTGCTGAACCGCGAGGCAGCCTATCCCCAGTCGGACATTTGGCAGCTGGGCGTCCTCACGTACGTATTGTTCGCAACTTTTTTTTTTTTTTTTTTTTTTTTTTTTTCTTCCATTCGCACCTCAAGCGAGAGGATTTGGGGCAAAACCATCTCACTTCGTTGTTCATTCAAGGTACGTGCTGCTGTCGGGGGTCTCGCCGTTCCGCGGTGACGACGCCAAAGAGACGGCCCAGAACATTACGTTCGTGCGGTACCGCTTCGAGTACCTTTACAAGGAGCTCAGCCAGGAGGCGACGCGCTTCTTTATGCTGCTGTTCAAGCGCGCGCCCAGGTATTATTGTTATTATTTATATTGGCACGCAGCCAAGCATACGGCTGCTATAAATATACCGAGGTGACTGAGAAAAAGAACAAGTAACAAATGTATACAATTTCACAGCAAACGACCTACCGCGGAGGAGTGCCACGAGCACCGCTGGCTCATGCCCACGGACTACATGATCAAGAAGCGGGAGCGCTCGGTCTTCCTGGGCAACCGGCTCAAAGAGTACAACGAGGAGTACCACGAGCAAAGGCGCCAGTGCACCGTGGAACATGGCAGACTCGGCGAGGCTTTTGGCTCGTCCCAGCGCGAGCTCGCCAGGTCGAACAGCATACAGGACGAGTTGCTCACGACATTCTGAGCGGACCGTGGCCTCCTCATCCTCGAAGCTCACCGTCATCTTCGTCCCTCCGATCCATCATCTCCTTTCCTCATACACATTGCAGCTTCTTCTACTCTCACTTACACCGCACGCTACTACTTTTTTCCCCCTCATTCATCACTTCATCATCGTCATCATCGTCATTCATCATCATCGTCTCAACCCCTCATTCAACTTAGTTCTTCGTTATTTTACTGTATTTAATTAATTATTTTTATGGTATCGAGCGATGTTCTGGTCGATTAAGGGCAGGAACGAACAATCGAAAGAACCAAATGTACATTTCTCGACGACGAAACAAAAGAAAAAAAAATTAAAAAAAAAAAAAAAAAATTAAAAAAAAAAAAAAAAAAACGATGGCAAAGCTAAATTTTGAATAAATTTGTTTTAAGCTTTTTCTTCTTCTTCTTGTTTATACTTTGTTTTGTTATGTTTGATTTCATCAATCACGAAAACAACATGTACATGTAACTCACAGTGTCCAAACTATCTTTCATGTCATTTAATTATAAATGTATCTTTCAAAAATTATTGTACACTGGGCCAAGTTCAGTTTATAACTCAATGTGATTTCGCTCTGTATTAGGAGCATGATAATAAAGTTGTTATAAACATCAAGCTTAAAATTAAGTAATTTATTTTACTCTCAAGCTGCAATGGAACATTATTTTTACTACTTGCAACACAATATTCAAATCTTGAACGCATCTTTACAGCTAATAGTTATACTTTTTTACAAATTTTTAATATTAGTTTCCGACAATTGATTTTATTCGTGTTATTACAAAATTATTAATTCTTCAAACCATAAAAACTACAGTAATTAGAAACAAAAAAAAAAAAAATGTAGGTATAGTTTGTAAAAGTTATGTTTTGTATTCATTTTCTAAGACTTTTTAATGCTTTGAAATAATGAAAAATAAAAAAGAAGAGCAATATGAAAATAAGTCTCTCTTACACGGCTCACTAGGATTTTCGTGCCTTCTTGTTATCACCTTCATGTCGATGACAGTTGTAAGAAAAATAACACATCCTACAAATCCACAGTTATTAGGCATGTGAAGATTGTAAACTTCAATCATCTTTTGGCATATTGTAAAACATATTCTTTAACTTTAATACTAAATAATTCTTTGTTCTTTGAAAACAAGTCTGCAGCATCTTTGTTCAGAGGATCATCAAAATTCAGTAGATCCTGTGAAATATGTTAAATTAATTTTATCATGTGTCACATTACGTATTGAAAAAAACTTTTCATTCAACATTGTAAATCAAAAACTTACCGTGAACAAAGAATTCAAGCCCCAAACAATATCTTTTAATTTTCGTGTAGGAGCCCATCCCATTCCATCGATGCTGTTTTGCCTTAGAATAGACAAGCACACCTCGCCATCTTCGTTGATGTTAGGATGCCATAGTTTTGTCAAACACTTGACTGTTGGTGGCTAAGGTGAATGACGTTACAATTGTTTTTTCTTTTAGATTCTTTGAGAAAATATAAAATTGTAACACAGTAAAAATACCAACCAGCATGTTGTACTCTTCTGGAATATATATTTGAAAGTGAAACCGACCCCCAGCCCAATAGCCTTCATCTGGTTCGATTGTTAGGGTAAACTCGTACAGACAGTTTGGGTTATTAAACGTCGCTTGGCAAGTTAAGGGAAGTGTTTGTTCCATTTCTTGCACCTAATAATGAATAATCATAATTAGTAAAATATTTACGTAATTTACTCACAAGTGCCAAAAACAACAGACTTCTCTTATGAGTAACTTGTCACGAATGGAAATACGTTTCCCCGTTGCATCTTGAGGCTTAGAATTTGACACACCACTGTCTTTTTTAAATTTACCTCTCAAGGTTATCATCCTGCAATGGCAAAGTATACCTTTTGGAAAAAAATTTGAATTGGCCTGAAAAACAAATTTTACTAGTCAGTCCAACGAAAATACGGCTACTATTAATTTTTAGTAATGACTCATTTCAAAGAATTTATCACACACGATAATCAACAGAATTGCTAAAATATTATATATAATAAGAGTTAAAGTATTTTATAGGTTATAGCAAGTCTATACAGAAGAGTTACACAGCGGGTCTAGTGACTGACAAAGTTTTAACAATACAAATGAGTAATGCGAGACATACTTTTTTACCGAAGCTCCGCAACTAAACCGTTCTTATTTCGTACATAATAAGCTGTTGGCTGCTGCGTTATAGATATGTTGCTATTGTCACAATGAATCACTTATTTGCGAAAAAAACACCTGTACATGTCGGATTGGTATTTACAAGAAGTGCTTTCAACAAAATCAAAGTCATTTACGTACTTGAAATAGGAGAATCTTGTTTTAACTGCTGAGAAAATTTTTGGAGCGCACAGTTTCCGACCTAAAGGCGAACGTGACTGTAGCAGAAGCAGAAGTAAATAACACATACACACTTGCACATGTGATGTTTGTGGCACGTCGGCACTCGGCATTGGCAGTTACGACTTACGACTTGGCATTTGCTGACCCGACGTGTAAAAGGTATACGTGTACTTTTTTCTTTTATCAGTTATTAACATCTTGATCCATTATTTTTGTGGATATGTTACCAAAAATGGATAATAATTTTAATACTATTTTTACATCGACCTAGTACTAAATCTTTAACAGTAAATGTTTTGTCATTTCACGAATATAACCTTCTTTTCTATCCATCAGTGGTACCATTGCCTGGCTGTCTATTTCTACACATCATCAATTAGGCATTTTACTGCAAAAAGGTAAGTTGAATAGGATTTTTGTGCTAACCAAGTATAATCGGACTGTTCAAAAATATTACACTTGTGTTTCAGATGATCACTGATGTGCAACTTGTTTTTTTCTCCAACATTTTGGGCATCACCTTATTTTTTTTGGTTTTCCTCTTTCACTACATCAATGCAAATTATTCCAAGTAAAATGGCCCATTATATTATTATATCACAACATTCCTCTGTTAATAAATAAAATTATGTAAATTATTTTCTTTGTGTTGTCTTTATAGAGAAAATTAGTTAATACTTACACTACTAAAAAATACACCAAACATGAAATATTACCAGATAATTTAACATTCGACTTTTCATGTAGCTCACTTTTCATAAGTTTACTTGAATCGACTCAGTGATGAATATTTGATTCCGTGACAAACCTTGGTCAATGAGTCATTTATAATTCATAAAATAATAAAGATCAGCTGTAAATTAACCATGCACCATCTTGTCGAATCCATAAAAAATAGTTGTGTAACATAATCCATCATTGATTTATGGTGGTTTTAACACTTACTGGTATTTTATGATGAGTAATAATTTTCTATAGCTTTGATTTATTGTAATTATCAGCTCATTTGGGATATTAAATTTTCTCTTATTACATGTCCAATGAATCCTCGAATGATTCATTAATGATTCGGTATCTGTAAATTTAGTAAATACATAGAATATTAAAAAAATTAAAGGGAATGCATGTAATCAAATGTTTTTTAAATTTCATACTTTACTGTTGAAACATTTTTTTTTTAAATTGAAAAGATATTAGGTGGAAAGAAAGGATAGAAAACATCACATAATTGAAAACATAATTTTGTGCAAAAAAAAATGTTTAAAACAGCATTAATTTCAATTTCATATTCTCATTAAAAAACTTACGAGTTCCTTGAACTTACTTTTGGTAGGTGTGATATTGCTGATATGATATTTTCAAACTATTTTAACTTATTACACTTACAAACAACGTGTTTCAAGTAAATCACCAACACTAGTACTTCAAAATACATCATTTTTATGAAATTATTCCGGAAGAAGGATGAAAGGAACATAAGTACTAAGTACTCTGATAAACGCAATGTAAAGAGTAAGAGCAAGTTAATATAGAAAATGAGCAGAGTAGACTATAAAATTAATTAACTATTACAGGTTTTTGCATAAATTAAAAACTTAAAATCAAATTATTTTTATAAAAAATGGCGGAAAACTGTTACAAAAAAAAAAAAAAAAAACTTAAAAAAAAAATTTTTTTATGTTTTTTGGTCCCAGAACCGACCGAACCGAACCGAACCAAGGGGGGCTTGAACGAACCTATAATAATTTGATCACACTGGAAGATAGAAAATGCATACTACTCTCATACACATAATATTAAAACAATGTATGTTAGACATTAAAAATAAACATTAAAACTAAAAAAATAGAGAAGTATGTAACATACCAATTTAAATAAAATAAGCATTTATAAATTATGATATGTTCAATTATCAATAAATAAAAAAGCATGCAACAAACCTTTACGGTCGATAGCAACTCAGCCTTAGATTCTTTAATTTGCTGCTCTGCATTTTAACTTGAATATCAGTAAAAACATGAGTTCTTGGGTAGCAGATGATACAACTCACCAATGTAAATACAATCTGTAAAACAAAATAAATTCAACACTCGGTATACTTACTTGCACGTAGTTGTCTATGTTACGGTAATTTGTTCCTAACTAATGAAAAATTTACGCAAAAAAACAAAAAATTAAAAATAACCTAAGGCTGAGACCGAGGCTGAGACTGCTGTCGCTCATCCCTTGATTTGGCAGGCTTGAGCTTGTCCACTCTCGTCGACAAAGTAGAGATCAACAGCAATGAGAAAGCACCATCTCTGCCTTCTGGTTCGGCGAATCAAGAAATTCTTAAAACGTCCCCAAGAGAACAAGAGATCCAAGTTTAAGATATACCTAGCTCTTGAACTGTAATTCATCAGGTAGCCCCGACTTTGTCTCCTCAGATTCTACAGCCTAAGATTCGAAAAACTAAAGTCACTCGCGTAAAACTTGTCTGGACGCGATAAAAATAAACACGGTGTGCAATGAAACTCAAGTACTTAACAGGCATAACCACTTATTTGAATGTAACACATTCAACTATAAATAAGTATACGACATTGATACGATCTCAGTCAACTTGTTTGGTTCGGATATAATTTTCAGTCCACTTACATGCAGGTGCATGAAATATGTTGATCCGACTGATCCGAGCAGCCGCGATTTCAGAGAAAACCGCGTGGTATTGAGAAAAAAAGGACGCTAACCAAATGCAAAGCATTTACACTCCTGCAACTTGATATATCGACCACATAGATTATAAAATAGTATAGTAAACCGCGGAGTCATGAAAACTAAAGAACTACGAGATAAGTAGTTTCTCACCACATAAATATTCACTTGTGAAATAAAACGGCCCGGTGTCAGGCGTCCGGCACGGACGACGCGCCGACGCGCCGACAGTGGCAACTGGCAACACTGGCGACAGGCATAAAAAGGGCAAAACCACGCTGGACATACTAACTTGTTTACTTTGATGAGAATGAGAATCGCGATATCTCCATTATTTACGGAGATACAGGCATTTTAAGTTTTGACTATATTTTTTTCAAAAAATATCGATTTTGGAGTAAAGCCTGGGCCATGTGAGCGATAATTATGGACGTAAAACATGTGCTCAACGATTGTAAAGTTATTACAGTGGTTTCAAAGACGAACAGCAACGCCAAACTTGAAAAATTATCGAGTAAAAATTTCCGGACTTTCATGATCTCAAAATAACGTCCTTTTCGCGATATCTCCATTATTTACGGAGATACAGGCATTTTAAGTTTCAACTTCATTTTTTTCAAAAAATATCGATTTTGGAGAAAAGCCTGGGCCATGTGAGCGATAATTATGGACGTAAAACATGTGCTCAACGATTGTAGAGATAATCGAATGCTTCTAAAGACGAAGAGCAACGCCAAACTTGCAAAATTATGAAGAAAAAATTTCTGAAATTTCATGATCTCAAAATAACATCCTTTTCTCGATATCTCCATTATTTACGGAGATACAGGCATTTTAAGTTTCAACTATATTTTTTTCAAAAAATATCGATTTAAGAGTAAAGTCTGGGCCATGTGAGCGATAATTATGGACGTAAAACATGTACTCAACGATTGTAGAGATAATCAAATGCTTCTAAAGACGAAGAGCAACGACAAACTTGAAAAATTATCGAGTAAAAATTTCCGAACTTTTATGATCTCAAAATAACGTCCTTTTCGCGATATCTCCATTATTTACGGAGATACAGGCATTTTAAGTTTTGACTATATTTTTTTCAAAAAATATCGATTTTGGAGAAAAGCCTAGGCCATGTAAGTGATAATAATGGACGGAAAACATCTGCTTAACGATTGTAGAGTTACTACAGTAGTTTCGAAGACGAACAGCAACGCCAAACTTGAAAAATTATCGAGTAAAAATTTCCGGACTTTTATGATCTCAAAATAACGTCCTTTTCGCGATATCTCCATTATTTACGGAGATACAGGCATTTTAAGTTTCAACTTCATTTTTTTCAAAAAATATCGATTTTGGAGAAAAGCCTGGGCCATGTGAGCGATAATTATGGACGTAAAACATGTGCTCAACGATTGTAGAGTTATTACAGTGGTTTCAAAGACGAACAGCAACGCCAAACTTGAAAAATTATCGAGAAAAAATTTCTGAAATTTCATGATCTCAAAATAACATCCTTTTCGCGATATCTCCATTATTTACGGAGATACAGGCATTTTAAGTTTCAACTATATTTTTTTCAAAAAATATCGATTTAAGAGTAAAGCCTGGGCCATGTGAGCGATAATTATGGACGTAAAACATGTGCTCAACGATTGTAGAGATAATCGAATGCTTCTAAAGACGAAGAGCAACGCCAAACTTGAAAAATTATCGAGCAAAAATTTCTGAAATTTTATGATCTCAAAATAACGTCCTTTTTGCGATATCTCCATTATTTACGGAGATACAGGCATTTTAAGTTTCAACTATATTTTTTTCGAAAAATATTGATTTAAGAGTAAAGTCTGGGCCATGTGAGCGATAATTATGGACGTAAAACATGTACTCAACGATTGTAGAGTTATTACAGTGGTTTCAAAGACGAACAGCAACGCCAAACTTGAAAAATTATCGAGAAAAAATTTCTGAAATTTCATGATCTTAAAATAACGTCCTTTTCGCGATATCTCCATTATTTACGGAGATACAGGCATTTTAAGTTTTGACTACATTTTTTTCAAAAAATATCGATTTTGGAGAAAAGCCTAGGCCATGTAAGTGATAATAATGGACGGAAAACATCTGCTTAACGATTGTAGAGTTACTACAGTAGTTTCGAAGACGAACAGCAACGCCAAACTTGAAAAATTATCGAGTAAAAATTTCCGAACTTTTATGATCTCAAAATAACGTCCTTTTCGCGATATCTCCATTATTTACGGAGATACAGGCATTTTAAGTTTTGACTATATTTTTTTCAAAAAATATCGATTTTGGAGAAAAGCCTAGGCCATGTAAGTGATAATAATGGACGGAAAACATCTGCTTAACGATTGTAGAGTTACTACAGTAGTTTCGAAGACGAACAGCAACGCCAAACTTGAAAAATTATCGAGTAAAAATTTCCGAACTTTTATGATCTCAAAATAACGTCCTTTTCGCGATATCTCCATTATTTACGGAGATACAGGCATTTTAAGTTTTGACTATATTTTTTTCAAAAAATATCGATTTTGGAGAAAAGCCTAGGCCATGTAAGTGATAATAATGGACGGAAAACATCTGCTTAACGATTGTAGAGTTACTACAGTAGTTTCGAAGACGAACAGCAACGCCAAACTTGAAAAATTATCGAAAAAAAAATTCTGAAATTTTATGATCTTAAAATAACGTCCTTTTCGCGATATCTCCATTATTTACGGAGATACAGGCATTTTAAGTTTCAACTTCATTTTTTTCAAAAAATATCGATTTTGGAGAAAAGCCTGGGCCATGTGAGCGATAATTATGGACGTAAAACATGTGCTCAACGATTGTAGAGATAATCAAATGCTTCTAAAGACGAAGAGCAACACCAAACTTGAAAAATTATCGAGTAAAAATTTCCGAACTTTTATGATCTCAAAATAACGTCCTTTTCGCGATATCTCCATTATTTACGGAGATACAGGCATTTTAAGTTTTGACTATATTTTTTTCAAAAAATATCGATTTTGGAGAAAAGCCTAGGCCATGTAAGTGATAATAATGGACGGAAAACATCTGCTTAACGATTGTAGAGTTACTACAGTAGTTTCGAAGACGAACAGCAACGCCAAACTTGAAAGATTATCGAGTAAAAATTTCTGAAATTTCATGATCTTAAAATAACGTCCTTTTCGCGATATCTCCATTATTTACGGAGATACAGGCATTTTAAGTTTTGACTACATTTTTTTCAAAAAATATCGATTTTGGAGAAAAGCCTAGGCCATGTAAGTGATAATAATGGACGGAAAACATCTGCTTAACGATTGTAGAGTTACTACAGTAGTTTCGAAGACGAACAGCAACGCCAAACTTGAAAAATTATCGAGTAAAAATTTCCGAACTTTTATGATCTCAAAATAACGTCCTTTTCGCGATATCTCCATTATTTACGGAGATACAGGCATTTTAAGTTTTGACTATATTTTTTTCAAAAAATATCGATTTTGGAGAAAAGCCTAGGCCATGTAAGTGATAATAATGGACGGAAAACATCTGCTTAACGATTGTAGAGTTACTACAGTAGTTTCGAAGACGAACAGCAACGCCAAACTTGAAAAATTATCGAAAAAAAAATTCTGAAATTTTATGATCTTAAAATAACGTCCTTTTCGCGATATCTCCATTATTTACGGAGATACAGGCATTTTAAGTTTCAACTTCATTTTTTTCAAAAAATATCGATTTTGGAGAAAAGCCTGGGCCATGTGAGCGATAATTATGGACGTAAAACATGTGCTCAACGATTGTAGAGATAATCAAATGCTTCTAAAGACGAAGAGCAACACCAAACTTGAAAAATTATCGAGTAAAAATTTCCGAACTTTTATGATCTCAAAATAACGTCCTTTTCGCGATATCTCCATTATTTACGGAGATACAGGCATTTTAAGTTTTGACTATATTTTTTTCAAAAAATATCGATTTTGGAGAAAAGCCTAGGCCATGTAAGTGATAATAATGGACGGAAAACATCTGCTTAACGATTGTAGAGTTACTACAGTAGTTTCGAAGACGAACAGCAACGCCAAACTTGAAAGATTATCGAGTAAAAATTTCTGAAATTTCATGATCTTAAAATAACGTCCTTTTCGCGATATCTCCATTATTTACGGAGATACAGGCATTTTAAGTTTTGACTACATTTTTTTCAAAAAATATCGATTTTGGAGAAAAGCCTAGGCCATGTAAGTGATAATAATGGACGGAAAACATCTGCTTAACGATTGTAGAGTTACTACAGTAGTTTCGAAGACGAACAGCAACGCCAAACTTGAAAAATTATCGAGTAAAAATTTCCGAACTTTTATGATCTCAAAATAACGTCCTTTTCGCGATATCTCCATTATTTACGGAGATACAGGCATTTTAAGTTTTGACTATATTTTTTTCAAAAAATATCGATTTTGGAGAAAAGCCTAGGCCATGTAAGTGATAATAATGGACGGAAAACATCTGCTTAACGATTGTAGAGTTACTACAGTAGTTTCGAAGACGAACAGCAACGCCAAACTTGAAAGATTATCGAGTAAAAATTTCCGGACTTTTATGATCTCAAAATAACGTCCTTTTCGCGATATCTCCATTATTTACGGAGATACAGGCATTTTAAGTTTCAACTTCATTTTTTTCAAAAAATATCGATTTTGGAGAAAAGCCTGGGCCATGTGAGCGATAATTATGGACGTAAAACATGTGCTCAACGATTGTAGAGATAATCAAATGCTTCTAAAGACGAAGAACAACACCAAACTTGAAAAATTATCGAGTAAAAATTTCCGAACTTTTATGATCTCAAAATAACGTCCTTTTCGCGATATCTCCATTATTTACGGAGATGCAGGCATTTTTAGTTTCAACTATATTTTTTTCAAAAAATATCGATTTAAGAGTAAAGCCTGGGCCATGTGAGCGATAATCATGGACGTAAAACATGTGCTCAACGATTGTAGAGATAATCGAATGCTTCTAAAGACGAAGAGCAACGCCAAACTTGAAAAATTATCGAGCAAAAATTTCTGAAATTTTATGATCTCAAAATAACGTCCTTTTTGCGATATCTCCATTATTTACGGAGATACAGGCATTTTAAGTTTCAACTATATTTTTTTCGAAATATATTGATTTAAGAGTAAAGTCTGGGCCATGTGAGCGATAATTATGGACGTAAAACATGTACTCAACGATTGTAGAGTTATTACAGTGGTTTCAAAGACGAACAGCAACGCCAAACTTGAAAAATTATCGAGAAAAAATTTCTGAAATTTCATGATCTTAAAATAACGTCCTTTTCGCGATATCTCCATTATTTACGGAGATACAGGCATTTTAAGTTTTGACTACATTTTTTTCAAAAAATATCGATTTTGGAGAAAAGCCTAGGCCATGTAAGTGATAATAATGGACGGAAAACATCTGCTTAACGATTGTAGAGTTACTACAGTAGTTTCGAAGACGAACAGCAACGCCAAACTTGAAAAATTATCGAGTAAAAATTTCCGAACTTTTATGATCTCAAAATAACGTCCTTTTCGCGATATCTCCATTATTTACGGAGATACAGGCATTTTAAGTTTTGACTATATTTTTTTCAAAAAATATCGATTTTGGAGAAAAGCCTAGGCCATGTAAGTGATAATAATGGACGGAAAACATCTGCTTAACGATTGTAGAGTTACTACAGTAGTTTCGAAGACGAACAGCAACGCCAAACTTGAAAGATTATCGAGTAAAAATTTCCGGACTTTTATGATCTCAAAATAACGTCCTTTTCGCGATATCTCCATTATTTACGGAAATACAGGCATTTTAAGTTTTGACTATATTTTTTTCAAAAAATATCGATTTTGGAGAAAAGCCTGGGCCATGTGAGCGATAATTATGGACGTAAAACATGTGCTCAACGATTGTAGAGATAATCGAATGCTTCTAAAGACGAAGAGCAACGCCAAACTTGAAAAATTATCGAGAAAAAATTTCTGAAATTTCATGATCTTAAAATAACGTCCTTTTCGCGATATCTCCATTATTTACGGAGATACAGGCATTTTAAGTTTTGACTACATTTTTTTCAAAAAATATCGATTTTGGAGAAAAGCCTAGGCCATGTAAGTGATAATAATGGACGGAAAACATCTGCTTAACGATTGTAGAGTTACTACAGTAGTTTCGAAGACGAACAGCAACGCCAAACTTGAAAAATTATCGAGTAAAAATTTCCGAACTTTTATGATCTCAAAATAACGTCCTTTTCGCGATATCTCCATTATTTACGGAGATACAGGCATTTTAAGTTTTGACTATATTTTTTTCAAAAAATATCGATTTTGGAGAAAAGCCTAGGCCATGTAAGTGATAATAATGGACGGAAAACATCTGCTTAACGATTGTAGAGTTACTACAGTAGTTTCGAAGACGAACAGCAACGCCAAACTTGAAAGATTATCGAGTAAAAATTTCCGGACTTTTATGATCTCAAAATAACGTCCTTTTCGCGATATCTCCATTATTTACGGAGATACAGGCATTTTAAGTTTCAACTTCATTTTTTTCAAAAAATATCGATTTTGGAGAAAAGCCTGGGCCATGTGAGCGATAATTATGGACGTAAAACATGTGCTCAACGATTGTAGAGATAATCAAATGCTTCTAAAGACGAAGAACAACACCAAACTTGAAAAATTATCGAGTAAAAATTTCCGAACTTTTATGATCTCAAAATAACGTCCTTTTCGCGATATCTCCATTATTTACGGAGATGCAGGCATTTTTAGTTTCAACTATATTTTTTTCAAAAAATATCGATTTAAGAGTAAAGCCTGGGCCATGTGAGCGATAATCATGGACGTAAAACATGTGCTCAACGATTGTAGAGATAATCGAATGCTTCTAAAGACGAAGAGCAACGCCAAACTTGAAAAATTATCGAGCAAAAATTTCTGAAATTTTATGATCTCAAAATAACGTCCTTTTTGCGATATCTCCATTATTTACGGAGATACAGGCATTTTAAGTTTCAACTATATTTTTTTCGAAATATATTGATTTAAGAGTAAAGTCTGGGCCATGTGAGCGATAATTATGGACGTAAAACATGTACTCAACGATTGTAGAGTTATTACAGTGGTTTCAAAGACGAACAGCAACGCCAAACTTGAAAAATTATCGAGAAAAAATTTCTGAAATTTCATGATCTTAAAATAACGTCCTTTTCGCGATATCTCCATTATTTACGGAGATACAGGCATTTTAAGTTTTGACTACATTTTTTTCAAAAAATATCGATTTTGGAGAAAAGCCTAGGCCATGTAAGTGATAATAATGGACGGAAAACATCTGCTTAACGATTGTAGAGTTACTACAGTAGTTTCGAAGACGAACAGCAACGCCAAACTTGAAAAATTATCGAGTAAAAATTTCCGAACTTTTATGATCTCAAAATAACGTCCTTTTCGCGATATCTCCATTATTTACGGAGATACAGGCATTTTAAGTTTTGACTATATTTTTTTCAAAAAATATCGATTTTGGAGAAAAGCCTAGGCCATGTAAGTGATAATAATGGACGGAAAACATCTGCTTAACGATTGTAGAGTTACTACAGTAGTTTCGAAGACGAACAGCAACGCCAAACTTGAAAAATTATCGAGTAAAAATTTCCGGACTTTTATGATCTCAAAATAACGTCCTTTTCGCGATATCTCTATTATTTACGGAGATACAGGCATTTAAAGTTTTTACTATATTTTTTTTTTAAAATATCGATTTTGGAGAAAAGCCTATGCCATGTAAGTGATAATTATGGACGTAAAACATGTGCTCAACGATTGTAGAGATAATCAAATGCTTCTAAAGACGAAGAGCAACACCAAACTTGAAAAATTATCGAGTAAAAATTTCCGAACTTTAATGATCTCAAAATAACGTCCTTTTCGCGATATCTCCATTATTTACGGAGATACAGGCATTTTAAGTTTTGACTACATTTTTTTCAAAAAATATCGATTTTGGAGAAAAGCCTATGCCATGTAAGTGATAATTATGGACGTAAAACATGTGCTCAACGATTGTAGAGATAATCAAATGCTTCTAAAGACGAAGAGCAACACCAAACTTGAAAAATTATCGAGTAAAAATTTCCGAACTTTTATGATCTCAAAATAACGTCCTTTTCGCGATATCTCCATTATTTACGGAGATACAGGCATTTTAAGTTTTGACTATATTTTTTTCAAAAAATATCGATTTTGGAGAAAAGCCTAGGCCATGTAAGTGATAATAATGGACGGAAAACATCTGCTTAACGATTGTAGAGTTACTACAGTAGTTTCGAAGACGAACAGCAACGCCAAACTTGAAAGATTATCGAGTAAAAATTTCCGGACTTTTATGATCTCAAAATAACGTCCTTTTCGCGATATCTCCATTATTTACGGAGATACAGGCATTTTAAGTTTCAACTTCATTTTTTTCAAAAAATATCGATTTTGGAGAAAAGCCTGGGCCATGTGAGCGATAATTATGGACGTAAAACATGTGCTCAACGATTGTAGAGATAATCGAATGCTTCTAAAGACGAAGAGCAACGCCAAACTTGAAAAATTATCGAGCAAAAATTTCTGAAATTTTATGATCTCAAAATAACGTCCTTTTTGCGATATCTCCATTATTTACGGAGATACAGGCATTTTAAGTTTCAACTATATTTTTTTCGAAAAATATTGATTTAAGAGTAAAGTCTGGGCCATGTGAGCGATAATTATGGACGTAAAACATGTACTCAACGATTGTAGAGTTATTACAGTGGTTTCAAAGACGAACAGCAACGCCAAACTTGAAAAATTATCGAGAAAAAATTTCTGAAATTTCATGATCTTAAAATAACGTCCTTTTCGCGATATCTCCATTATTTACGGAGATACAGGCATTTTAAGTTTTGACTACATTTTTTTCAAAAAATATCGATTTTGGAGAAAAGCCTAGGCCATGTAAGTGATAATAATGGACGGAAAACATCTGCTTAACGATTGTAGAGTTACTACAGTAGTTTCGAAGACGAACAGCAACGCCAAACTTGAAAAATTATCGAGTAAAAATTTCCGAACTTTTATGATCTCAAAATAACGTCCTTTTCGCGATATCTCCATTATTTACGGAGATACAGGCATTTTAAGTTTTGACTATATTTTTTTCAAAAAATATCGATTTTGGAGAAAAGCCTAGGCCATGTAAGTGATAATAATGGACGGAAAACATCTGCTTAACGATTGTAGAGTTACTACAGTAGTTTCGAAGACGAACAGCAACGCCAAACTTGAAAGATTATCGAGTAAAAATTTCCGGACTTTTATGATCTCAAAATAACGTCCTTTTCGCGATATCTCCATTATTTACGGAGATACAGGCATTTTAAGTTTCAACTTCATTTTTTTCAAAAAATATCGATTTTGGAGAAAAGCCTGGGCCATGTGAGCGATAATTATGGACGTAAAACATGTGCTCAACGATTGTAGAGATAATCAAATGCTTCTAAAGACGAAGAACAACACCAAACTTGAAAAATTATCGAGTAAAAATTTCCGAACTTTTATGATCTCAAAATAACGTCCTTTTCGCGATATCTCCATTATTTACGGAGATGCAGGCATTTTTAGTTTCAACTATATTTTTTTCAAAAAATATCGATTTAAGAGTAAAGCCTGGGCCATGTGAGCGATAATCATGGACGTAAAACATGTGCTCAACGATTGTAGAGATAATCAAATGCTTCTAAAGACGAAGAGCAACACCAAACTTGAAAAATTATCGAGTAAAAATTTCCGAACTTTTATGATCTCAAAATAACGTCCTTTTCGCGATATCTCCATTATTTACGGAGATACAGGCATTTTAAGTTTTGACTATATTTTTTTCAAAAAATATCGATTTTGGAGAAAAGCCTGGGCCATGTGAGCGATAATTATGGACGTAAAACATGTGCTCAACGATTGTAGAGATAATCAAATGCTTCTAAAGACGAAGAGCAACACCAAACTTGAAAAATTATCGAGTAAAAATTTCCGGACTTTTATGATCTCAAAATAACGTCCTTTTCGCGATATCTCCATTATTTACGGAGATACAGGCATTTTAACTTTCAACTTCATTTTTTTCAAAAAATATCGATTTTGGAGAAAAGCCTGGGCCATGTGAGCGATAATTATGGACGTAAAACACGTGCTCAACGATTGTAGAGTTATTACAGTGGTTTCAAAGACGAACAGCAACGCCAAACTTGAAAAATTATCGAGAAAAAATTTCTGAAATTTCATGATCTCAAAATAACATCCTTTTCGCGATATCTCCATTATTTACGGAGATACAGGCATTTTTAGTTTCAACTATATTTTTTTCAAAAAATATCGATTTAAGAGTAAAGCCTGGGCCATGTGAGCGATAATTATGGACGTAAAACATGTGCTCAACGATTGTAGAGATAATCGAATGCTTCTAAAGACGAAGAGCAACGCCAAACTTGAAAAATTATCGAGCAAAAATTTCTGAAATTTTATGATCTCAAAATAACGTCCTTTTTGCGATATCTCCATTATTTACGGAGATACAGGCATTTTAAGTTTCAACTATATTTTTTTCGAAAAATATTGATTTAAGAGTAAAGTCTGGGCCATGTGAGCGATAATTATGGACGTAAAACATGTACTCAACGATTGTAGAGTTATTACAGTGGTTTCAAAGACGAACAGCAACGCCAAACTTGAAAAATTATCGAGAAAAAATTTCTGAAATTTCATGATCTTAAAATAACGTCCTTTTCGCGATATCTCCATTATTTACGGAGATACAGGCATTTTAAGTTTTGACTACATTTTTTTCAAAAAATATCGATTTTGGAGAAAAGCCTAGGCCATGTAAGTGATAATAATGGACGGAAAACATCTGCTTAACGATTGTAGAGTTACTACAGTAGTTTCGAAGACGAACAGCAACGCCAAACTTGAAAAATTATCGAGTAAAAATTTCCGAACTTTTATGATCTCAAAATAACGTCCTTTTCGCGATATCTCCATTATTTACGGAGATACAGGCATTTTAAGTTTTGACTATATTTTTTTCAAAAAATATCGATTTTGGAGAAAAGCCTAGGCCATGTAAGTGATAATAATGGACGGAAAACATCTGCTTAACGATTGTAGAGTTACTACAGTAGTTTCGAAGACGAACAGCAACGCCAAACTTGAAAGATTATCGAGTAAAAATTTCCGGACTTTTATGATCTCAAAATAACGTCCTTTTCGCGATATCTCCATTATTTACGGAGATACAGGCATTTTAAGTTTCAACTTCATTTTTTTCAAAAAATATCGATTTTGGAGAAAAGCCTGGGCCATGTGAGCGATAATTATGGACGTAAAACATGTGCTCAACGATTGTAGAGATAATCGAATGCTTCTAAAGACGAAGAGCAACGCCAAACTTGAAAAATTATCGAGCAAAAATTTCCGAACTTTTATGATCTCAAAATAACGTCCTTTTCGCGATATCTCCATTATTTACGGAGATACAGGCATTTTTAGTTTCAACTATATTTTTTTCAAAAAATATCGATTTAAGAGTAAAGCCTGGGCCATGTGAGCGATAATTATGGACGTAAAACATGTGCTCAACGATTGTAGAGATAATCGAATGCTTCTAAAGACGAAGAGCAACGCCAAACTTGAAAAATTATCGAGCAAAAATTTCTGAAATTTTATGATCTCAAAATAACGTCCTTCTTGCGATATCTCCATTATTTACGGAGATACAGGCATTTTAAGTTTCAACTATATTTTTTTCGAAAAATATTGATTTAAGAGTAAAGTCTGGGCCATGTGAGCGATAATTATGGACGTAAAACATGTGCTCAACGATTGTAGAGTTATTACAGTGGTTTCGAAGACGAACAGCAACGCCAAACTTGAAAAATTATCGAAAAAAAAATTCTGAAATTTTATGATCTTAAAATAACGTCCTTTTCGCGATATCTCCATTATTTACGGAGATACAGGCATTTTAAGTTTCAACTTCATTTTTTTCAAAAAATATCGATTTTGGAGAAAAGCCTGGGCCATGTGAGCGATAATTATGGACGTAAAACATGTGCTCAACGATTGTAGAGATAATCAAATGCTTCTAAAGACGAAGAGCAACACCAAACTTGAAAAATTATCGAGTAAAAATTTCCGAACTTTTATGATCTCAAAATAACGTCCTTTTCGCGATATCTCCATTATTTACGGAGATACAGGCATTTTAAGTTTTGACTATATTTTTTCAAAAAATATCGATTTTGGAGAAAAGCCTAGGCCATGTAAGTGATAATAATGGACGGAAAACATCTGCTTAACGATTGTAGAGTTACTACAGTAGTTTCGAAGACGAACAGCAACGCCAAACTTGAAAAATTATCGAGTAAAAATTTCCGGACTTTTATGATCTCAAAATAACGTCCTTTTCGCGATATCTCCATTATTTACGGAGATACAGGCATTTTAAGTTTCAACTTCATTTTTTTCAAAAAATATCGATTTTGGAGAAAAGCCTGGGCCATGTGAGCGATAATTATGGACGTAAAACATGTGCTCAACGATTGTAGAGTTATTACAGTGGTTTCAAAGACGAACAGCAACGCCAAACTTGAAAAATTATCGAGAAAAAATTTCTGAAATTTCATGATCTCAAAATAACATCCTTTTCGCGATATCTCCATTATTTACGGAGATACAGGCATTTTAAGTTTCAACTATATTTTTTTAAAAAAATATCGATTTAAGAGTAAAGCCTAGGCCATGTAAGTGATAATAATGGACGGAAAACATCTGCTTAACGATTGTAGAGTTACTACAGTAGTTTCGAAGACGAACAGCAACGCCAAACTTGAAAAATTATCGAGTAAAAATTTCCGAACTTTTATGATCTCAAAATAACGTCTTTTTCGCGATATCTCCATTATTTACGGAGATACAGGCATTTTAAGTTTCAACTTCATTTTTTTCAAAAAATATCGATTTTGGAGAAAAGCCTGGGCCATGTGAGCGATAATTATGGACGTAAAACATGTGCTCAACGATTGTAGAGTTATTACAGTGGTTTCAAAGACGAACAGCAACGCCAAACTTGAAAAATTATCGAGTAAAAATTTCCGGACTTTTATGATCTCAAAATAACGTCCTTTTCGCGATATCTCCATTATTTACGGAGATACAGGCATTTTAAGTTTCAACTTCATTTTTTTCAAAAAATATCGATTTTGGAGAAAAGCCTGGGCCATGTGAGCGATAATTATGGACGTAAAACATGTGCTCAACGATTGTAGAGATAATCGAATGCTTCTAAAGACGAAGAGCAACGCCAAACTTGAAAAATTATCGAGAAAAAAATTCTTAAATTTTATGATCTTAAAATAACGTTCTTTTCGCGATATCTCCATTATTTACGGAGATACAGGCATTTAAAGTTTTGACTATATTTTTTTTTTAAAATATCGATTTTGGAGTGAACCATTGGCCATGTGAGCGATAATTATGGACGTAAAACATGTGCTCAACGATTGTAGAGTTATTACAGTGGTTTCGAAGACGAACAGCAACGCCAAACTTGAAAAATTATCGAGTAAAAATTTCCGATTTTTTATGATCTCAAAATAACGTCCTTTTCGCGATATCTCCATTATTTACGGAGATACAGGCATTTTAAGTTTTGACTACATTTTTTTCAAAAAATATCGATTTTGGAGAAAAGCCTAGGCCATGTAAGTGATAATAATGGACGGAAATCATCTGCTTAACGATTGTAGAGTTACTACAGTAGTTTCGAAGACGAACAGCAACGCCAAACTTGAAAAATTATCGAGTAAAAATTTCCGAACTTTTATGATCTCAAAATAACGTCCTTTTCGCGATATCTCCATTATTTACGGAGATACAGGCATTTTAAGTTTTGACTATATTTTTTTAAAAAAATATCGATTTTGGAGAAAAGCCTATGCCATGTAAGTGATAATAATGGACGGAAAACATCTGCTTAACGATTGTAGAGTTACTACAGTAGTTTCGAAGACGAACAGCAACGCCAAACTTGAAAAATTATCGAGAAAAAATTTCTGAAATTTTATGATCTTAAAATAACGTCCTTTTCGCGATATCTCCATTATTTACGGAGATACAGGCATTTTAAGTTTCAACTTCATTTTTTTTCAAAAAATATCGATTTTGGAGAAAAGCCTAGGCCATGTAAGTGATAATAATGGACGGAAATCATCTGCTTAACGATTGTAGAGTTACTACAGTAGTTTCGAAGACGAACAGCAACGCCAAACTTGAAAAATTATCGAGTAAAAATTTCCGAACTTTTATGATCTCAAAATAACGTCCTTTTCGCGATATCTCCATTATTTACGGAGATACAGGCATTTTAAGTTTTGACTATATTTTTTTCAAAAAATATCGATTTTGGAGAAAAGCCTATGCCATGTAAGTGATAATAATGGACGGAAAACATCTGCTTAACGATTGTAGAGTTACTACAGTAGTTTCGAAGACGAACAGCAACGCCAAACTTGAAAAATTATCGAGAAAAAATTTCTGAAATTTTATGATCTTAAAATAACGTCCTTTTCGCGATATCTCCATTATTTACGGAGATACAGGCATTTTAAGTTTCAACTTCATTTTTTTTCAAAAAATATCGATTTTGGAGAAAAGCCTAGGCCATGTAAGTGATAATAATGGACGGAAATCATGTGCTCAACGATTGTAGAGATAATCAAATGCTTCTTAAGACGAAGAGCAACGTCAAACTTGAAAAATTATCGAGTAAAAATTTCTGCACTTTTATGAGATTTCTGAGATACGAGCAATTAAAGTTTCGATTTTGTTTTTTACGAAAAAAACCTTTTTTGGATCGAAACTCTCGTTTGGTGGATATTAGTACAAGGCAATATCTGTACTTCGAATGATATACGAGTAACCAGAATTATTTCTGAGACGATTTTAAACGCTTAATATTGTTTGTATCTAAATAATGTTAAGTTTACTTTTGCCGTCGTTAGAATCCAGAAACTAATTGTTCGTATCTAATAAAAAAATTTGATACTTTATTTCCATCTTAAATTCTGTTTATTTCGATATCTCTACCGTTAACATTTTTTTGTACATTTACCGAAGATCACTAATTATATGTCAATTTACTTTAATTTTGTGTACGTTTTTACTCAAAATTATGCATTACTCAAGGCACAAAATCAATGTATGGTAGTAGTAAGCATATAGGGCTCTGGAATATTTGTAGCAATACATTTGTGCGTATTGTAACTGACACAAATTGTT